>NC_056739.1:1553512712-1553610212 GCF_019279795.1 Protopterus annectens | reverse complement strand
CATTTAAATTTTTGTAAAAAGCATTGAAATGACCTATGTAGTAGTGAACGAATTATATATATATATATATATATATATATATATATATATATATATATATATAAATATATATGAAGGTGAAATGGTTATGCATACTGATGGATGCATGAGTAATGTATCTTAAGCAATGTGAAGCACTGCTAAGCAAAGTTTACCAGTATTAAGCATATTTAAATGTAATTGCTCATAGATGAGCACTGCGTTAACTAGCACAATGTCTTTGCGCGGAGCTGCGCATCATGCAAACTAGCGCAAACAGAGCATGTTTGCGTTTAGCTGCAACGTTGAGCAACGTAGAGCAATGTAGAGCACCGTAGAGCAACGTCAGGCAAAGTTGAGCAAAGTCAGCTAAACACAGCGACACCTCCTAGCCGGTCTGGCCAGTAGTAAAATAAAAAGCAAAGAAAGGGCTCGAACCCAGGATACTGTGCACCATAATCACAGTACTGAACCACTAAGCCATGATAGCATTCCACGACCATGCACTTTCAACACACACATACATATCAATGAAAGTTTACCCATTGCTAAGCAGGTGTGCCTTCAGCTGAGTTTTTTTCAAAACTGGCCAATCACAAATAAGTGCAGGAAATGAGGCATATTTAAGCTCCATAGGTGGGAATACTTGCCATAACTGGTTGTAGCTCCCATCTGCAGGCAGCATGGCTGGTGCTGGAGAGGGCTCTTGATTTCAAGCTCAACGTTGGGACATTGAGGAGTCAAAAGTAATGGTTTGGCTCCTTGTCCATAATCATGAGGATAGACTCCTGTGGGACCAGTACCAGGGCACCCAATACAAAGCGGAAGCCTGGAACCGTCTAGCTCATGAACTCACCAGTGCCACAGGCATCCCTCGGACTGGTGAGCAGGTCAGACACCACCATGCAGACCTGAAGAGATGGAAGGAGGATCAACTGGACCAGTGTATCCAGGAGGCCCATGGGATGGAAAATGCTCCACTACTGAGTAAGTAGCCATGGCACTGAGCATGTAAGAATTGCTATTCTAGTCTATACTATGGATAGGTATGTCTCAATATCACTTCATTTACTTCACAGCTGCAGGTGTCTGCGCTGCGAACCAGCAAGCCTATGCAGATAGGCTGCTAAGGCTGCGCTACCAGGCAGGTTAATAATTATTCTGCATGTACTGTTATATAAAATAAATGAGAGAGCCTGCAAAAAAAGTGTTTTAACCCAATAAATAAAGGTATAATAATTCTTTAATAATTATTCTGCATGTACTGTTACATAAAATAAATGAGAGGGCCTCTAGAAAAGTGTTTTAAGTCTTTAATAAAGGTATAATTCCTGGAGTGTGTCTGTGTCATTTTTTTTGATATGTTGTTGTACTCTTGCATTATAGAAATAGTACTGATGTATTAAGCGCTGTTAACCCACACTTGGGTAGGCCCATATAAAGTGGATGAAGGGAGTGCCAGTAGCTTTTAAGCATATTTACAGTCCTCAACTGTTGGTTCATGCCCAGCATGTACAGGTTAATCTGGCACATGAGTAGCTTGGTATTGTGTTCCCCAGACATGTCAGTGTGCTGCCAGAAATGTAGGGAGCTGTTAACATATAACTGAAAATTTCACCTAAACATCTCTAGATAATTATAGGAAAGTAGAGCTGTCAGTGTACCATCTCAGCAGTAGTGTGTCTGAGCAACTCACAAAATATGTAGCAGTAACATCTGCTTCCCGGACAGTTTGTATGTCAGATACAGCTCATGTATATAAAGATCTAGCAAAACCCATTACACAATTTAAGGACAATTGGGTAGTGTAATAATACCTGTAGGGGACATATAACTGCAGTTAATAGGAATGTAGTGTAAACTAGAAGGATATATAAGTTGTTAATGGAACTATCTTTTTCCACCCTACTGTATGTGCATAAAAAATGCAATTCCACACCTCAATGGGTATGTCTAATCTCAAAACATTTGTTGGGACATATGTCCTATTGGTTTATAAATATCTGCATTTATTTCGATGCATGTGCCCCGTTCAAATACCACAATATTAGTTTCCTGATGCCATCAATTAAACCTGCATGCTGTTGTAATATCCACTGTTGTTCTATATATGCATGTGTTATGCTTGCTGTTCAACTGTTGGAATTCTGGTGTGTTGGGTTAATGGGAATACTTCTGAATGCTGTTATAACTAATTGGGAATGCTGTTGACTGTTACTAACCCATATTTTTATTCAATCCTCCAAAACATAGAACGTATGGGAAGGCCGGTCCCAGCTGACCCACCTGTCCCACCTCAGCTGGCGATGGCACCTGGCACCAGCAGATCTGGTGCCCAGCCTGGAACCTCCTCCTCTGTTGGCCCTGTGCCTCCTTCTGGTGGAAGCACTGCAGGGGATGGGGCTCGTCCCCCCACCGTGCAAGCGTGGGCTGAGGAGGGCCACCTATCGCCCTCCAAATGGTCCGGGCTGTGGTGCATAGGGAGATTGAACATTCTGTCACTGATCCTCTATGCCAGCTTGAGGCATGAGTGGCGCGACTCATGGGTGAGCCTGCCCCTCCTATGCAGCGCCCAGCACAGCCACTCTCTAGGCTGTGAAGGTGCAGTGGTGACTGCCCATGGGTGGGGATCTCAGTTCCATTGTTGCCATCTGTGGGCTCATGGGCTTGCGATTTCCAAACATCCTTCCCTGTCAATGTTGTTCACCCACCACATGTGTCATATTCCACCCCTGTATGTGTCTTGTTTGTCTTGTCTGTTTTACCTCCTCAACCTACCTCCCCAAATATACCTACTTTCCCTACCCCACATTCCACTCTCATCTGAAAAAAAAGAAAAAAAGGGCAATCTGCTCCCCCAAAAAAATACGCCCCATACATAGCTGCCCATTTTGCACACATGTCCGCTGGACACATAAAATGTAATTTAATTGGCAGTAAAACATACTTTGATGTTCTCACCCCTCTCTCAGGGGTGGAAGGTTTCATATTTCCCTCCAAATTTATTGCATATGCACAGCTGTTGCTGTTAAAGAAATGGGCAGCTATGGACCTTCCCTACACCTGTCCTGCACATCCTGAGCTGTTTTCCCTACTGTCTTTCCCCTCTTTGTGCCCCTTTTTCACCACTTTCCTATCTCCCCATTTTCTTTTCTTTCAAAGAAATGAGTGCGGGGGTTAGTGGGAGTAAGCACTTTTAAGCAGCAGTTAGCAGGTTTGCGCGATTGTGCACTTCTGTGCGCTTAGCTAAACATCGCAAAAACCCGCGCAAACCCACTTACAATTGCTTGAAAGTGCCTTAGTCACTCTGTATGTGAGGGCCCTTGTTCTGCTCAGCAGCAAAATAAAACACCTCTGTCAGTCTCAAACCCAGGACCTTGTACACACTACACTGCATGGAGTACCACTAAGCCACGGTAGATATACAACAAGTTGGTGCTGAAATAAATATATCATGCATCAGAGTGACTAAATGTAAAGGAAAAATAGAAATACCATAACACACAACTTGTTCTGTGGATCTTTACCAGCAGTTGTGGAATTGCATTACATGACTGTGATAAGAGAAGCAGCCATTCTAGCAGGAAATAATGTTACAGCAGCACTTTAAAACCCCAACACTGTATCATAGCAGGGCAAATGCTGCCATATCTGATTAGGGCAGAGGCCATACCTCCCAACTGTGCCTAATTTTCAGGGATGTTCCTGATTTTGAAACAAATTTTAGCTGTGTCCCTCTGAATCCCTCTGAAAAGTACTGACGTTGGCCAGAAAGGTGGTGAATTACACTTAATGAATAATGACAATAAGTAAGAGTTAAACACTGCTTGTACTTCAGAAAAGGTGTATTAATCCATATGTTCTGGTTCTCTCAAAGTCTCAACTTAATGACACTAATATTTTAAAGGTGTACCTCACTTTTACCTACTTTTCCCTGAGTCTGTTCAAATATGTACCTGAGTGTTTGAGAGGCCTGGCAGAGGCAGAACCACACAGGCATATCAGCTTTTCTGCTGTTACACACTGTGCAAATAGCTTTGGAAGGAGTTCCAGAAGCATACCCTTATGTAGGAGTACAACACTGAAATACCAAAGGATGTAGCCATGTACTGGTAGCAACCAACTGTAACAATGCCATTGTTCCAGTGCTGAAAAGACCAGTGTGGTGCACAGACAAAGAATAAAAGGCTAACCTCTGGCTACCATGTGGATAGATCCACAGTTGGGAGCTATGCAGACAGACCACTTGCCTTGATAAACTAAAAGGTACACAGCAACCCTTCAAGTCCAGCAAGATAAAATTCACACAATAATACATAATGCTCTCTGTACTTCTGCACCCCCACCCAAATGTAGAATATACCTGCGTGTTCAGGGTCTACCAAGGATGTAGGTAGGCATACTCAGTACTGAAATTTGTCCAGTTTTCTTGAGCAGCCTGTGCTAATGTCAACACTAATAAAGCACAAACTGTTCAGAAGTTAGTAAATTAATATTCACAGTATAGCAGTTCACAAACAATTCTTGTGCCAAAGGAATATGTCTCAATAACTAGTTTTGTATGGCAGTTAATTGTACAATTAGAAAAGAAAGTACATACTCCCATGTATCTTGGGTTAGCATTTTGAGGGGTGAGTACAATTGTTCACTGACAAGTGTGTACTGGAAGCAGCAACATTCAGGTCTGAATACAACATTTAAATCACTGGCTACACCCCTGGCTTCAGATATAAGAACTTTACCAACCTTCTGCCTTAAACAACGATGTCCACAGCAAACAAGCATGATCCCCATCTTGGAAAGGTGAAAGGGCCACACCTACCTGAGTTAGCAATTTATAGCATTGGGTTGCTATGACAGTGATTACTGCAATTACCACACAACAGGCTGCATGCAATTAATAAATGGTGGCCACCAACTGGTGTAGAGGCCATCACATGCACATGTGCAAATACCTATAAAAGCAGGCTGTAATTGCTGCCAACAAACTCAATCACTCTATTGCAGAGACTGACAGAGAGAGAGAGAGAGAGAGAGAGAGAGAGAGACAGAGAGAGACAGAGAGAGATAGAGAGAGACAGTGGAAAGCAAAAGGAAAAAGAAAAAGAAATAATACCAACTCATACAAAGGAAAGGTATATAACAGATATGTATTTACTGGCATGTAGTAGATGTTTTTGAAGAGTACTCTACATAATGTGAACCATCAATATGTGGCAGAAGTACATATCTATGCACAGATGTCCTGCTTAACTACTGCCATGGACAATTCAGTGTGTACCTGTGGGCAGTGGGACATAACTGTGAAATGTGTAGCTCAGCATTAAATGTCAAACATCTGATCCATGTTATCTGTGTTCTGTACAGTAGTGTGGCCAATGGCTGTTTGGGGGATTAACATGGGTGTGACAGAGTAACACATGCATGATAGTCATATTAAGGTGTAGTTTAGCATTGGCAACTGCTGTGCCAGGTTAGTATGCTAATCTAGCATTTGGAGCTATATATACCCCCTCTAATGTTACTGTGTGATCACATGTGACACCTGTTCATGTTGCAGCAAGGCCCAACAGTTCAGCTATGAGGTCCAGGGACTTACAACAGTGTGGACCTTGTGTGTGTATAGCACACACATACAGGGAGATATATATGTGTCATATATATTAACATCTGTATATGTGCATAGAGCAAGGGACATATTGCAACTGTTTGTGAAGGGTGGACATATATATGTTGGTGAAGGTTGTTATGTGCATATTTGTATGTAGGTTTTAGTGTGTGACAAACAAGACAGCATACAGTGCTGGTATATGACATGTGGTGGTTAAACACTGTGGATGTTTTGTTCAGTTTGCAATGTTGCAGCCAATGAGGCCTGCTAAAGCTACCTGGGCTGTGAACACTTTGAATGCATTTCGCACAAGACTGTGCAATATTATTACATTACTGTATACCTCACATCCTTTGTATAGTTGATATTCCCACCATGAAAGGTGGACTGTATATGTGCCTATATGTATATGTACACCAATGGATGTGTATATGTATGTATATATATATATATATATATATATATATAAATTTATATATATATATATATATATATATATATACACACAAAGAGAGAGAGAGTCATATATTCTCATACACACCCACATCTACTTGCTGCAATAGATTCTATGTAAAGTTGACTGAGTGTGATGGTTAATGTGTTGGTGAATATGTCAAACATGTGTATTTGTGGGATAGCTTAGTGGGAAACTGTTTCTGTCATGGTATTATGGTTCCTTGCTTTGATCCCAGCAAAAGCTGTGTATGCTGTTGCTAGGCAAATAAAGCACTATGGCATACAGTCTGATATAGTCCCTTGGTGTTAACTGGGGTGTGTCATTGGAGGCTAAAGCACTACATGTATGCTTATTGATTGGTACTGATGTTGAATCCAAATCCTGTATGTACTATAGTACTGCTTGAAGCTCTGGGCCTAAACAGCAAAGTATGGTGTATGTCCACATTGCTTGGAACCACTGTTTTGTGTGGTCCCTGTAGTCATCACAGATTACATTCCTCAAGCTTAAGGTTTTGTAAGTACTGACACAAAGTACTGTATGGTACACACGTAAAGCTTATCTGGGTTGCCATACCTTTGTGTCTTGTAATTATGTCTGATGTGCGTGCGGGTATGCCTGTAACATGTCCTCTGTCATATGTGTGTTGCAACATATAACTGCATATCTAGCAACATTTACAGTTTACTACAGCAGTATGGCACCTATATTCACAATTGTGCACATACTTTGGCCACGACTTTGCCATCAACAAGTTGTGTAGTATAATGGTAATACTGTAACTGGACCTTACAAACATTGCGATGGATGACCTATTTCTTTATGCATTGGCTTGATCTGTATCTGCTGTGACTAGGTGGTGCATTGTGTTGCATACAGTGTGCCAGGTACTCTTGTATAGTCTTATATAGTGATTTTATTTTGTTGCTGTGCAGAACAGGGTTTATTATATAGAGCATGCCAGGCACTTTCAAGCAGTTGTGGGGTGAGCACTGATAAGTGGTAGTGAAAGTGTTTAATCTCAGTCAGCTAATAGGTTGCTATATATGGCAGTTCAGTGATATCTGTACTGCATAATGTTAAATGTGCCATATGACTTGCTCATACATATCTTTTCTTTATGTCTTCCAGGGATCATGGCACACCGTAGAAATCATAGCTACAGTAGTGCTGAAGATGAGATTCTTACCAGCTGTATGATTCAGCACTACAGTCCACTATTCTCCAGAACCAGCCAAGATCAGCAGGAGCGTACTGCAATGTGACAAGATGTTGTCTGGAGGCTAAACAAGGTAGGCCTGCATAACCAGACATATGAGCAGGTACACCACCACTGCAGTGATCTACTTAGGCATGTCCGTCAGCATGATTCTGATGTACATAGACAACAGCTTGCAACAGGTGGTGGAGTTAACATCCATCCCCCTCACCAGAGTGGAGGAGCTGCTTCTGAGCCTGGTGACACCTGCCCAATAACAACAGCAGCAGAGATTTACCATGATTGAGGTTGGAGCCACCCAGCAAGAACACATGGAACATGCAGGTAACATGGCATATCTGTAGACTACTGTTACCTCTATTGGTAGATCATGCATATGTGAGATGTGTACTGTGTAGTTAGAAGATGTGGAGCCTGTTGTTGTGCAATACTGATCATTTGGAACATAATCCGTAGGCCTGTGAATGTAAACTGTTCTACTGTAAGACTGCAAACCCACAGTAGCAATGCCACAGTTGTTGCCACTGACAAACTGTCTCATATCTATGTAGGTCCCTCTGGTGTGACAGCAAGGCAGTGGACAGATGCTGGTGAGTGTGTTCTACATTTATTATTGCAAATAAAAAGTGCATGTCATAGTTAAGGTGTAGGCCATGTACACATGTAACACACCTACCCATAATGCATGCTGTGCATGTTTGCTGTGAGACCACACACATCTCACTAATGTGATTAGCTGCCTCAAACTCATGCAATACACAGACCATCTCAAACAAATGTGGCTACACTGTAGTGACCATTGGATAGGCTGAGTCGATACACAACATGCACATAACATACACAACTATGTCATACACAGAACATGTTAACATGCTACACATGAAGGATTCACAAACCCTCAGTAAAGTCACACTCCAGTATCCCAAATGTCATCCACACAGCACACATAATATACCTGAGGGGTAGAGGTCTATCATGGGGCAGTGAAACACTCTGCAACACACAACACATTCATGTTAGGGAATGCTCCTTATTGGCCTCCTTACAAACCCATGTAACAACTGGTTGTGAAATGGTGAGTGTAGCCATGGTAGTGCAGTTCCAGGACAGCATGATAGGTGCTGGTTTGGAACACATTTGTAGCCTTGAGTGACCACATGATGCTTCATGATGATGGCTTGTGGTACTACACTCCATCCAGTTATTGTAACCACAGTACTACACATAGCTTTCAGTGCTATACACCTCAGTGTTGGATGTGTGCAAACATATGCACCTATAAACAATATGCATACCAATCACCATTTACACAAGTGACACATATATGTCTTGTGATGCTATTGAGTGGCTAGGTCATATGACACACATTGGGTATGTGTGATGTTTAAATTTGCAGTTGTGTTTTAGCATGGCATGTCATGGATGACACTGGCATGTCCACAATATGATCTACACTCACCATAACTACTGTACATTGGGTATGTGGACCAATGGTATTCTATCACTTATACATGCACTACTGATCTTGTGTGTATACACATCATGCATGAGCTAAAACTGTGTCCACAATTATTTTCTAAAGACACAGAGGCTCTAATCAGAATTGGATATCTATGTGACACTCAGATACACATTCAGCCATGGTATGTAGACCTGTGAGTGACGGTGCACAGTACATTACAGAGTTTTGAATACTTGTACAGCAATGTTGTTTCCATGTATGCATTGCATTCCAGGAGAAGGCCAATCACCGAACAACAAAACACATGCATCAAAGCCATGTATACTGTTATTAACAAGGACCGTCTACACTTGCACTGCATGCTGTTGAGCAACACATGTCCTGCATGCTGACATGTGTGATATGACTGTTCTGCTTGTGATACTGTACCCCATCAACTGCTATTGAGTATGTTCTGAAATTGCTGGTGGTGTGTGTGTGTCTGTGTATCTGTGTGCGTGTCTGTCTGCTTTAGTGAGGAGTGTATTTATATGTGTGCATGTGCATGTGTGTGCATGTGCATGCGCATGTGCATGTGTGCGTGTGCATGTGTGTGTGTGTGTGCGTGTGTGCATGTGTGCATGTGTGTGCGTGTGCATGTGCACATGTGCATATGTGCATGTGCATGTGTGCATGTGGTCTGACATCATGCACAGGTCTTAAAGTGTGTTTCCTGTTTTCCTCTGACAGGTGCTGAGGTGGGGCTGGTTCAGTGCAGCAGGGAACCTGATGTCACTGACACAGATAGTGATAATGAGGATAGGTGTGTTGAGGCACAGGCAGGTTTGTCAGAGTCTGTTGTTGGGCCACCAATTGACAGTACACAAGTCTCCACCCCATCCATGCACACAGTCATACTGCCTGTACATCCATCATCACCAATGCCCTTAGCAGAGGGACAGTGTACAGTCGGCACTGGCCAGGACAGTGTGGTATCTATGGCACATGCATCAGGACAAACACAGTTGGTCAGCAATGGTAACAGAAAGTCAGCCCAAAAGAATATGTATAGAACTAATAGTTTATTCTATAACAGACCGGTTTCGGCAGAAATATGCCTTCTTCAGTGTTTGAAAAACAGACATGAAAATTACAATTTTAAATGCAAATAAATACCTTAAGCTTACCAATGAGCACACTGGTAAGCAATTGCTCATGAATAATACATGAGAATCCAAAACACAGTAAATCAATGAGACCAAGCTACTAAATATTATAATAATGAAATACAAAAAATACAAAAATTAATTCATCCATAGAAACAGCAAACACTGATTATAATAATAATCAAAGATAGAACATCCTGTAAATATAATGGATGTGTATACAAATGTTCATATTAATCATAAATTTGTGCACCAAAATGTGTGCAAAAATGTTGTATCAATATGCATTCAGTTATGAAAAATACACACCAGTATCCCTATTAAACAAATATAAATATGTATATATTAATATCCTATGTATATATTCACATATATGTATAATATTTAGGAATATCATTTAAAAATAGGGAAATTGTGCCATACCTGGTGGTATTTTTAATTCATCATAAAAATGTGGTTAAAGATGATCATTAAGTCCAGGTGAAAAAAGTGTGCCTAACCTAATTATCCAGTATTTCTCCTTGTGATCCAATATGCCGTGCTACCCTTGTGTATTGCTGCGATCGCCAACTATTCTGTCAATGATCATGAACATGAACTGTGCTTGTTGATGTTTGGAAACATGTCTATAGAGGGCATTAGTTTCTTTTTTATTTTTGATATCACTTCGATGTTCGTTGATGCGTGTTCTTAGTGGCCTAGATGTCTGGCCCACATAAAATGCCCCACAATGACAAGAAGCCAGATAGACAACCCAGTTGCTGCTACAATTCTCAAAAATTTTGCACTCATAAACTTTACTAGTATTACGGCTGGAAAAGTGCTTAGATTTAGTAATCTGTTTGCAGGACCCACAATGGCCACATGGATAGGTACCCAACAACTCATGTCCTGTTATAGTTAGTTGTTTATGAATGGCTCCACCACTTCCAATATGTTTATAATGTGAGAATAAGGAACCCAGTGTTTTCCCTTTTCTATATGAAAACTGGCATTGTTCTCCCAAAATACATCTGAGTTGTTCATTGGCCAAAAGAATGTTCCAATGTTTATTAATCGTATCCCTAATAGCATAGTAATTCCTGCCATATGTGGTAATGAATCTGATAGTAGAGTTTCCTGTGTCTTCAGACGGAATCTTATAATCCAACAATGTTTCCCTATTCATCTGTGATGATCGTATCCATGCATTGTTAATGTCTTCAAGTCTGTATCCTCTATTCACAAATCTATGACAAAGATCAAGACTGGCATCATCATAGTCCGTTTTATTGGAACTAAGGCGTTTCATCCGCATAAATTGTGACACTGGGATATTCCTTATTGTATGGCGTGGGTGCATGCTTGAAGCATGTAATAAGGTGTTATATTGGGGGTATTTGTGAAACACACACGTGGTCAAAGTATGGTCTGGATTTCTGGAGATGGTCACATCCAGAAAATTGATGGTTTGCAAATCAAAAGTGATGGCAAATTCAATACCCCAGATGTTATCATTTAGATATTCAACAAATTCCCGTAGATATCCAGCATCTGCACGCCATACCATCCAGCAGTCATCTAGGTACCTACGCCAAATGTCCATTTCAACCAAATATATATTATGGGAATCATCATAAATCATACATTCCTCAAAAAATGCCATGAACAGATCGGCGTAGATGGGAGCGAAGGAAGCACCCATGGCTGTACCTTGGAGCTGCCAGTAGCATTGACCTTGGAAGTAGAAGACATATTTGTTAAGTACATGTTCTGTCATACAGATAAGCAAAGTGTTGAATCCCGATGTATATAGTCCAGCCTTGTCTAACCAAAATTTAAGAGCTTGTAGGCCAGCCCAATGTGGTATGCTGGTATATAATGCTTTGACATCTAATGAGCACATTAACCACCCAGGCTGCAATTGTGTGTCCTCAATGATTTTGAGGAATTGAGTAGTGTCCTGTAGCCTTGCCCGGATCAAACCCAAAACTGGTTTAAGATAATGTGTCAGGAAGGCAGACAAGGGTTCTGTTAGGGATCCAATACCCAAAACTATTGGTCTGCCTGGAGGGTTAGTTAATGATTTGTGTATTTTGGGTAATAAATATAGAATTTGCTTATGAGGATCCTTGACTGAAAGTTGAGAAACACAACCCTTGGAGATAGTACCTTCCTCACATGCTAGGGTTAAAAAAGAATCAATTTCTTTTTTAAAATTAGGCATAGGGTCAATGGGCATGTGCATGTAACATGCACTATTAGATAGCTGGGATAAACCTTCTTGCAGATAGTCACTCATATTTTGAACCACCACTGCCCCACCTTTGTCTGCTGATAATATAACAATATCTTTATTGTTACGTAATTGTTGAAGGGCAGTGTTCTGTTGTTGTGACAGGTTATGTCCCAATATAGTATGTCCAAGATTGTGAAAATGTAGGTCCCTAAAGACAGACTGCATGAGGATGGATATGTGCTTATTCATAGGTGGCTGAAAGTTAGATTTACCAAATCTAAAGTAATTCAATCTTTGAGTTGTGTTGTCTGTAAAAAACAACTTAAGATTTAAACTTTGACAAAAGTTAGTAATGTCAGTGACTATATGATACTCATCAGAAAAAAAGCCAGGTATAAAATTAACCCTTTATTCAAAAGACACTGTTGATCACAGGACAAACTAACATTCGACAAGTTCAAAACATTATGGATGGGTTGCTGAGATTGATTTACACTAGAAAGTTCTGGATTAATTCCTCCAGGGAGTGTTCTAATGGATCTTTTCTTGTGTTTTCTACCCCCTCTGTGCCTTGAACCATGTCTAAAGGGATATTTTTGTTAGTTTTCTTTCGATGTGGTGAGTCCCTTTCCCCAGTGCTGTCATAATCTGTAGGAGAGGACTCCTCTCTTGATGTACTATTGTAGGACCTCTCCCTATTCTTTAGTATAGATCTCAGTCTCTTCCTGGTGTGATTAGGGTTGGAGCCCTGGCTGGTTTCCGCAAATCTGACTGAGCGATTGAGCTCAAAGGGGTGTCCCCTCTGATAATCAGAGAAATCTCTGTGAAACTTTTTGATTTTCCTATCTTTAATAACTTTTTCATGACTTGTCAATTCTTTTGATAATCTCTGTAGATTATCTTTAAATTTGGGGAGTGTTTCAAATTTTTTACAATCTAAGCATAACTTTTTGACCTCCTGAATATTGGCATCCACTATCCTTTCATAATATTGTAAGAGAAGATTCACAAATAACATGGACCTGGTTTGTAAGGCTTCCTTCCAATCATTACTCAATTTTTCATCAGGTCTGCCTACCAGAGGTTGGAGCCGTATTCATAAGCCCCTAGGAGTAATATTCTTGTTGGAATATGCCCTGAATAATTTCAGGTGCCATATATTTGATCTGAGGTTTTTGAGGCCTTTGGTAAGGGAATGGAAGCATAAATCACAATCCGAAGATCTTTGTTGCTCAGTATTATTAGGATTATTGCCTGGTGAGGTATGGATCCCAAAGACTCCAATATCCTCCCGATCGGCACATAAACCAGAAAGTATGCTTTCAAGGTCCATGCTGTGATAAAGTGCCAAATCCACCAAATTGACAATAATGTCTAAATAGAAAATTGACAAGCCAGAAAAAGCTAAATGTTTGATCTAATTGAAGCAGAAGTCAGTCAGAGAGACCCAAAACCACACCAACAGAGGGTCCAATGATCTGTAAAAAACCCCCAATCCTATATAGGTATTGGATAAGTTGTAGCAGTGTAGAAAAAGTAAATATGTATAACACTGTTATATAACCACCTAAATGTTGCACAGGAATTATTACCAAATACTGACTGACAATTCGGGGATAAACACAAGAAACATTGAATATAGATTTAGAAAACAGATCAAGCCTTATAAAAGACCGGACAAGCAATGCCTAGACAATATTATAAAATACTTGCTATCTGTGATGGTAATAAAGCAACAAAAACACAGAAATCAGTGACTATAACTGGTTATACAAAAGTAAAATCTAGCAGCAAAATGACAATGTTAACAAGTATATAACCAGAATATGGCTATCCAGACTCATCAGTTGGAGCACTGTATATTAATTCTTCAAATAAATTTAAAAAATAATTCAGGAAAATATCTACAAACTACCTGATGCAAAAATGACCAGCTCACATATGTGACAAAACTGTCCTAAGCTATAGAACTGAATGTCTAAATGTTAAAAACAGTTCAATATTCAAGACAATTTTTGTATATTTGTAGATATGTCAAGGTGGTGAGCAAAAATATTGTTGACCACAAGAAGCTAGATAAACTCAGCCTATATTGTTCATTTACCCCTGCTAACTCAATGTATATAATAAAAAGGTATATTTTTATACATACAACCACAAACAATCAAATATTTTAAATAAAACAGTTGCCTACATCCATATGTATTGCTGCACTAAATAGGTGTTGCTATACAGGAATAATTTCCAGTAATGAACTATATTGTAAATAATAGACCAAAACAAATGATTTGGTCCTGTAACCAAACTATGCCTGTGAGGTGTTAGCCCCAACCACTAGATATGCTGTTATAATTATGTGAAAATCAGTTGAGGAACACTACAAATTCCAAAAAATGCTTCGTTGGTATAATAAAAAGATATAATTATTTTGTGTTGATGCTCTGTCCTGGCAAATCCAAAAAGCACTGTTATCTATTTAACAAATCCCTGCAATAGTATGCAAAAAAAATGTTTATGTAATATATGCCAAGTTAGTATAGAAGTGAAAAATATGTATAAAAAAGAAATGTTAGCACAAAATTCTGAATAAACAGAGTCCAAAATGGTATCCTCATAGATTTAGTCCCAAAAAAGTATTTACACTGTTCCACGCTGATCGATGAAAAAAAGTCACTAGCATTCACCATGTAAAATCCTCCTTGGTAGTCAAATGATGGATTCAACAATAATTTCATGCCAAAAGCAGAAGGAAATAAAGAAAATATGTGAAAAGTACCTCGAAATGTCCGTCGCGTTTGCGAATGTACAAAACAGTCACACAACAATCTCAAAACACATAAATGTTCACAAAAATACTTTAGATATTCAAGTCCACCAGCATACCTTGTTGAAATATTGTAGAGAACACGATGTATGTGCGAAATTCACATAAATAAATTAATACCCACTTCGTAGGGAGTCCCACTGAAAAGAAATGGTCGAGTAATCCACCAATACACAGGCCCAACCGCTAGATAATATAACTGGCGTCGTCGTAGCTTGAATCTCAAATGAAATGTTTACAACTGCATAACGCAAACATAAAAGAATTGTCTGTTACTTTCAAAGTCACTCATCCAACCTGAAAGATGCTAAATGAATGTGTGATCCATAATACAATCAGGAGAGGAGTCCTCTGCTCACAGATAATGGCGGACGATCCATAGGTCCTACAGCACAGCCCAAAAGTCAAGGAAAAAAACAATTGCTATGCCCGTAGGTGATGCACGACCAGACCAATTCCAAAACAAACACAGTTGGTCAGCAATGGTAACAGAAAGTCAGCCCAAAAGAATATGTATAGAACTAATAGTTTATTCTATAACAGACCGGTTTCGGCAGAAATATGCCTTCTTCAGTGTTTGAAAAACAGACATGAAAATTACAATTTTAAATGCAAATAAATACCTTAAGCTTACCAATGAGCACACTGGTAAGCAATTGCTCATGAATAATACATGAGAATCCAAAACACAGTAAATCAATGAGACCAAGCTACTAAATATTATAATAATGAAATACAAAAAATGCAAAAATTAATTAATCCATAGAAACAGCAAACACTGATTATAATAATAATCAAAGATAGAACATCCTGTAAGTATAATGGATGTGTATACAAATGTTCATATTAGTCATAAATTTGTGCACCAAAATGTGTGCAAAAGTGTTGTATCAATATGCAATATGCCCCTGGCAGACGTGCCACAACTCTTACAACCACACGCATGTTCCAGGCTGTCATGGAGGCACAGGCATGTATGGAGTGGTACACCAGACAGGGACTAAGGGCACAGAGGGCTCATAACACCTCTGTAAATGACAGTATCCATGACCTAGCAGGTGCCATATGTAAATACACTGAGGTCATTTATAGACGTTGGGGTGAGACATTAGATGTCCTCCACAATGTCATGTCCATGTGTCAGGACAGTGCAGAATGGTTGAGACATCGACATGGATGTATGCCAGCAACATCATCAGCTGGCAGTCACCGTGGATGTCCATCAAGTCATAGCCGCTCCCGTAGTGCCAGTACCAGCCCTAGCAATGTTGGGAGGGGCTGTCCATAGACCGTCCTAGAAGACCATGTGCACGTGGCTTTGGCCAGTCCCAGCAGGCACCTGGATCCAGTGGAGATATGTCAACCTCTGAGGATAGTACCCAGTCTGGATTAGTACCTGATACTGTCTGTAGCACCCCTGCCAGGCACAGGTCTGGTATCCGTGGCCAGAGATGGTGATCTATAAAGCCTGCCAGGTACAGTCTGTAGCTGTCCCACAAATCCCCGTATATGGCAGCCACATGGTGGAACTGTGTGCATGCAGGCACACACACATAAACTAGACACCTAGGGCAAACACATACCTGCACACATTACATCCACATTGGCCCATAACTGTACTCTTGGCCCTCACACACACATTCATGCACAAATGTCGATTGTATGGCTCAATGTAGGCCTCTGGCAAACCAACAACACACCCTGTGCATATGATGAAACCTGTGCCACCTCCTGTCATCTGTAACATTGATGCAGGAACAGGCTAACATGGTGCTGATGCACAGGGTGACTTTATTACAGTATAGCAATGTTTTAATGTGTAGCATGTTGTCAGCAGTAAAGTGTAATGATATCCTTGAAGGTGTAGCTGAGCGGGCATGATGCATTAAAGCTATAATTATCAATGTAGTATTGTTTATACCAGTGTTTATTCCAATTGTGTATTGTCTGCCCATGTGCCACTTGGCTGATGTGTGTAGTTTTGATAGCATGTGTTATAGAGTGGACAGCAAGTGTGGGATGTGTGCAGCACAGATTTGCAGGTGTACATTTGTGAACATGGTTGAGGTGCACTGTCTGCATGTACGTGCATATTGGACACATGGTCAGGGTGACATGCCCTGTATTAGACAGTGTTAACACTCCATAGTTTCTATTGGTGGCCAGTATGCATTGTACTACACACATTTTGGAACGTGAGTATATGTGTGTGTATGACATGGTTTGACACTGTGGTGTGGATGATACTGTTGCTACTATCTGTCATTGGTTTGCATTCTGGTAGTATGCATAACATCAACAGTCTGCCCATAAATAATTGTTAGATGATGGCTTGACAACTGACACACAGATGTAGGACACACACTAACATTTGCAGCCTTCAAGTACTATTCTATGCCAGTAACAAGTGGTATTCACCTGCACTCAGACCTGGGACCACTCCTGTTTGGCATATAGCTTTCTTAGGTACAAGCAAACAAAGTAGGGATTTGTCTGGCCACATTTGGCAATGCATACTGTGTGCTATAATGCATTCTCCAGATGACACACACATCCTCCAAAAGGGTATCATACAGACAGATACCTGGTGTCAAACCCATGCTGTAAAGCTATAAGCCAAATAAAGCATAGTCATCCACTTTTACAAAACAATAGTATCCCCAGAGTACCACATAGGCAGTAGCCCCCAAAATGTGGAATAGGTACCGATGTATACATACAGCCATGTGTTAAGTCATCTCTCCTTTGATAATCACATTTCCAAAGGGTTTTGGAAATCCCTTTGTGGATCACATAAGCAATAAGGGGTCTGCATGCATATCCACAAAGGTTGTTGCACACCTATAATAAATAGCCATCTATGACAGACTTTGCTGCTTTTGAACAGGTTTCAAAGATACCTCAGGCATAAACCCTCACTCACACTATTCAATAGAAACTGTAATGAGTGTATGTGAAATGGATGACATAGGCCAAGGATCACTGCAGTGGCTAGGCTTGTCACAAGCATACATATGTGACCTAAGGTCTGGAAAGTGGCAGCACACTCTGGCAAAGATAACAGATGTGTTCATGGAGAAAGCAGGGTTCCCAGCTATGAAATAATTGAGGTCACATGTATGTATATGTATTTGCCACACAACTACCTGCCATGTGTAATACACATACTGTTCTCATTGTGATATGTCATACTGTAGTAAAAGCAAAACCCACCACACATTGACCAACAGTGTCACACGCACAGAGTCACCAAGTGCAGGATACAAACCCCTACCTAACTACTTTATGATATTACAGCAGTACACATTTACACGATGCACTATACCCATTACTGGGAGCTCTCCTTTCCACAGATATATTTGTAGGATGGTGACATCATCAGACTTGACAAAGATGAGTATACTACTTTTAAGGTGTTTCAGTAGTCTCCAAAAAGATTGCTCTTCTTCAAGGAGACACACACACACACACAGTTGGCAAGTGCAGGATTCAAACCCCTACCTAACTATGTTTTGATACTTGTGCAGTACGCATTTGCATGACGTGCTATACACATTACTGGGAGTTCTCCTTTCCACAGGTATATTTGTAGGATGGTGACATCATCAGACTTGACAAAGATGATTATACCACTTTTAAGGTGTTTCAGTAGTTTTCAAAAAGCTTGCTTCTTTCCAAGGAAACACACACTCTCATACAGTTGGCAAGTGCAGGATTCAAACCCCTACCTAACTACTTTTTGATACTTGTGCAGTATGGATTTACACGACGCACTATACACATTACTGGAAAGTCTTCTTTCCACAGATATATTTGTAGGATGGTGACATCATCAAACTTCACCATGTGGGTTACATTAGGTGACATTAGGTGGGCTACATAGAAGGAATTTCTAAACACTTTGACAATGTGATCATCAAAGGAGAGTTTACTATCTACCTGGGTCCCCAGGTCCATAATTACATTCTCCATACATACTGGATTACCACCTATGTGGTAATTTGTGGGCACTTTGTTTTATCCAAAGGGGATGACTATGCATTTTTTGGCATTCTGCTTGAGGGCATTGTTTTGACACCAGGTATCTGTCTCTGTAAGACCCTTCTGGAGGATGTCTGTGTCAGCTGTAGAGTTGATTATGGACCACAGTTAGCAGTCATCTGCAAACTTGGTCAGCCATACCCCTCCCGTGCGTGCCTGTATCTCTGAGCAGTATCTACTGAACAGGTGGAGTCCCAGGACCAAGACCTGTGGTATGCCACTTGTGACTGGTTTAGAGTCGGACATGGCACCAGCATCTCTGACCATGTGTGTTTGATCTGTGAGCCAGTTGGCCACCCATCCTGTGACATAGGGGTTAATGTTCAAGCTGGTAAGCTTGTCCATGATGCCAGAGTGGGGAATGGTGTCAAAGGCCTTAGTGAGGTCCAGGTGAGCTGTGTGGACTACTTTCACCTCCATATATGTCCTTGGTAACTGTTTCAAAGAAGTCAACTAGGTTTAGGAGGCAGGAGCTGCCTTTAACAAAGCCAAATTGAGTGGAGTCCAGTGTCTGGAGGTTCCCAATGTCTCTGTTTATGGGTTCCATGATAATTTGTTCCATAGCTTTGCAGACCAGGCTGAGTAGGCCTATAGGGCAATAGTTTCCAGGTTCTGTTGTGGCACCACCTTTGTGGAGCTGGATGACTGTTGCTGTATGCCATTCTTTGGGTACATACCTGTGGTAAGGTTGAGTCTGGACAGTGAATGTAGGTGAGGGTGTAGTTCCTTTTGAGGCTGGTGTAAGATGCAGCCTGGGACACCATCCAGTCCCATTGATGCTGTGTTCTTAGCTTTGGAGAGGGCTGTTTTTACCTTCATGTCCATGAACTCTCGGGCTCTGCATTCTTCTGGGATGGACACAGGCCCTTTTGGGGGTGAGGGGGTGAAGTCTGCACTGAACTTGTCCACCAGGATGTGGGCAGTGTCAGTTGGTTCAGTGTATTTTTTGCCATTTTGCAGTAGCTGACAGCATATTTAAGAGTTGCCACCTAAATGTTTGGTATAGTTAACGAGGGCTTTGTGGCTGTTATTCTTAGATTCCTTGGCAATTTGTCTTTAGAAACTGGCCTTGGATTATTTTAAGAGTGATCATTGTTTCTTCCAAATAATGATCAGTCACGCCTTTCCTTTTGTGAAGCTTGCTCTATCATGTGTTAGTTTCCTCCTTCTGTTGTATAGCTTATTTATGGGCAACGACCACCAGATTGGTTTCTTCTTTTTGGAGGAGTGCATCTTGGTTTTATTTGGGATGTCTCGATCCATGCATCCCTGTAGATGCTCATAGAATGCACTTGTAAATAATTCTGCAGATTGTATAGCATTATCCTATAGCAAGGGGGCTTTGGAACTTTCCACTTTGGTCTTGAGAAGTGTGAGGTTTGCTTTTGAAAATTTCTTCACAGTGGTTTCCTTGACTCGGGGGGGATGTGGATGTCCAGTCTGATTACTTTATGGTCTGATATTTCCAGTGAGGGGTTTATCTCTGGTGTGGAACACTGGTACCCCATGTTGGTGATGATCAGGTCCAGTATATTGTCACCTCTAGTGGGCATGGTGACCAGCTGTTCCAGGGCGTTTGAGTTTTTTAAACTCTAGGAATCATTGGGCAAAGGACATTGTACATGAGTAATGCTCCCAGTCAATGTTTGGGTACTTGTAATCTCCTCATATAATGGTGTTTGGTAGGATCTTTATATTTTCCAGTGTTCCCAGGAATACTGAGTGAGGTTCCTGAGCCAAGGTAGGTTATCTGTAGCAGGCTACAATCTGATAAGCAGCTTTGCCCAATGTTAGTTGCACTTGGATGGGCTCCAAGGCCTCATGCTGTGCCACTAACCTGAAGGTGTGGGTATCCATAAGGTAAATGGATACACCCCTTCCTTTTGTATTTCAGTCTGGGTTTTGGGGCCGAAGATCAGAGGGATTGTGAGTGTTTTACATGGAGCATGTCCAACAGCTCTGTGTTTGACATAGCTTTGTATGTTAGGCAGAGATCACCTCTGAGAAGGCGATATGCGAGAGAGTACAGCTGGAGCATTTTGAGATGGTCTGTGTATGGCATGTATTTCAGGCCACTAATCCTCTTTGTGAGGTATTTCTGCAGGCTTTCCAGTTGTTGTAGATGTCTTGTGAGGTACATAGTAAAAGGGGCGTTGTACTCTATTACGGATCTAGTGAGTGATGAGTAGAGGGGAACAATGTCCTCTTCTGTTCTGCATGAGACACCTTTTGTGATGAGGTGTGCCATGTAGAAGGATTTCCTGACTACTGTGGAGATGTGATTATCACAGGTGTGTCCACTGTCCACCTGTAACCCAAGGTCTCTTATTACACTTTCAGTGTTAAGTATACTACCGCCTATGTTGTAGTTCATGGTGATTTATACCTAGTTTAGTGGGTTTATCTATAATTCCAGAGTGGAGGATGGTGTTGAAAGCCGTGGCAAGATCTACATAGGCTGTGTGAACCACTTTACCCTTGTCTACGGTTCTGGTGACTGCTTCAGTGATGTCTATCAGGTTTAGGAGACATGATCAGCCCTTTACAAACCCAACATGGTTGTGATCCAGAGTTTGGAGATTACCAATGTCTTTTTTTATAAGTTATATGATGATACATTCCATGGCCTTGCAGAGCAGGCTCATTAGGCTAATGGGGCACTAGCTCCTGGGGTCTGTGGTGGCTCCCCCCTTGTGTAGTGAGATAACCGTGTCGCTGTGCACCATTCAGCAGGCACAAAGCCTGAGGTGAGGCTATGACTGAACATGGTACGTAGGTGTGGTGCCTGTTCGTTCTGTAGTTTGTGTAGAACACAACCTGGGATGTTATCTGGTCCCATGGATGTTGTGCTCCTGGCTTTGGAGAGTTTTTTTTACCTGTGCAGCCGTGATGACAGCAATTTTGCAGTCTTCCGTTAAAGAGATATGCTCTTTCATGGGTGAGAGATGGGTAAAGTTAGCACTGATCCTATCTGCCAGGATGTTGGCAAAATCAGTTGGGTCTGTATATTTAGTGACATTGTGCTGTAACTCAGAGCAGATCTGAGTGTTGCCATTGAGATTCTTGACATAGCTATAGAATGCTTTGTGGTTGTCTTTAGAATCAATGTTGATTTTGTTTTCATAACTAGCTTTGGAGGATTTTATCAGGGATCACAGCTTCTTACTGATGTTGACCATGGACCTCCTCCCCTCATGGGATTTTACCCTTTTTTGCAACCGTTTCTTCCTTCTGTTGTGCAGTTTGTTTATAGCAGGGGAACACCAGATTGGCTTCCTTTTCTTGGAGGATAGCATCTTGGTTCTGTTTGGTATAGCACGATGCATGCAGTCATGTAAGTGCTTATAAAGTGCAATTGTGAAGGATTCAGTAGTCATAACTGTATTGTCCATCTGCATGGGTGTCCTGAGGTTCAGCACTTCTGTATTAAGAAGCATGAAGTTGGCTTTGGAGACATTTTTTTAACATGGTTTCCTTAATGGGGGTGTAGGTCCAGAATGTGGATATGTAGGGTAATTAGCTTATGGTCAGATGGGACCAATGAGGTGCTAACTTCAGGTGTGGAACACCAGTCATGCAGGACAAACCAAACCCCATAAACAACACAAATAACCACAAAGTGAGCTAAATGCTACTCATTGCCAGAGGTCTCAGCCTCCAGATGCACACACTTGAGGCACTTCTCATTATGGAAAATATTGATATCTGTGCAGTAACAGAAACCTAGTTCAAGGCTCCAATCAGCACACCAGCACTACCAGGATATTACTCATTCCATACTTTCCAGCATCAGAACCTGAATCATAGCACATAGGGTGAGGATGTATCCATATTCATCAAGGATACCCACACCTCTCTCTACATGCTCAATACAGGATATGTACCCATAGAATGTTGCGCAGCAACGTTCTTCACACTCCACAGGAGTGGGGGCCACAAAAACCCCTTGGCATTCATGCTCTATGAGCCTGACGAGTGTATTCTGCAAGGCAATGGAGCCAGTCATAATGGAAGTCAACAATACGGAGATTGGGAACCTTCACACATTTAACCACACGCAGTTTGGCTTCATCAAATGCAGACCACACCTCCTGAACTGGGAGGTCTTCTTTGACAGTTACCCAGGCTACAGATGATAGAAATGAGCTCAACACAGCCTACCTATACCTCGCTAAGGCCTTTGACACCATTCCCCAGTCAGGTATCATAAATGAACTCACCAACCTGGCCATGAATCCATACATCACAAGATGGATTGCAAACTAGCTCACAGATAGATCCCACACATTAAGAGTTGCTGGCTGGATGTCATACTCTACACCGGTAATGACTGGTGTCCCCCAGGGTTCAGTCCTGGGGTCCTCCTGTTTGGTATAGACTTCTCAAATGTACATGCCAACACAGGAGGTTTGTGGTTGACTAAGTTTGCTGGGAACTGTAAAGTGTTTGCCATAATAGATTCCCCGGAAGACAGACATATTCTCCATAAGGGACTCTATGAGACAGATGTGTGGTGTCAGAATCATGGCCTCAAGCTCAATGTGAAAGACTGCATAGTAATCCCCTTTGGGGAAAACAAAGTACCCACAAACTACCACATAGGTGTTACCCCCTAAAACCTGACAAGGTAATAAGGGATCTGGGGACACAAGTAGATAGTCATCTTTCCTTTGACAATCATGTTGCCAAAGTGATTAGGAAATCCTATGTGGCATACCTAATCAACAAAGGGTTTGCATCAGGATCAAAAGAGGTTGTGGTGGCCCTCTACTCTTAAGTCATCAGACCCATCATTGAGTACAATGCACTATTTTGGATGTACTCGACTAAGCATATCCAGCAGCTGGAAAGACCACAGATGTACCTCACCAAGAGGATTACTGGCCTCAAACAGTTGTGTTATGCAACACAACTGGTAAAACTAAATCTGTTCTCTGTTGCATACCGCCTACTCAGAGGCACACTCTGCCTAACATACTGAGCCATGTCCAACACATAAATGTTAAACATGCTCCATCTACGGATAACAAAATTGAGTCACACTACACACTCCAGGGATATGAACCTCATCATAACAATAAATACAACATGCTGGTGGTATAGAGTACCATCCCAGACACTTGCCTTACTGTGAAACAGAGTCCCAATGTACATCAGACAGAGCCCCTCGCTGACACTCTTCAATAGGAGCCTTGATGAGTGGATGGGAAACAGACAATTCACGCCAGGCATTACATCAGCAGCCCCACTAGAAAGGGGCTTAGGGTACTAACTATTAGAACTAGGGCTTAGGAGACTAACCAATGGGGTGGTAAAAGCTGCACAACTTGCCTAGGCTAATATATGCCTTTGTGAAGATTGTCAACTACATACCTATGAACCTATGTGACAGGTACATGTCTAGAGATAGTAGATGTGTACTTCATTCTCCAGTCATGTTGTACAGCAGGCACATGCACCACATACACTGTAATACTTACAGATACTGGTGGCTGTTATGTACAGTGGGTGAGATGTGCACCTCATGTCTTTTGTGCCATTGGGATGTGTGCTGGGTGGGACAGTCCTGGATGGCTCACTGTCATGGTCACCCTCTTATACACATCTCTGCCCATCCATCTTTGGCTTATTATACTGTGTTCCCCCTACATGTAGATACATATACATACATATATATATATATATATATATATATATATATATATATATATATATATATATATATATATACATAGGTACATAGGTAGGTAATAGGCTATGTGCCTGAAGGCATATATTAGTATGGCCAGAGTGTGCAGCTATCACCACCCATGGAGTTAATTCCCTAGGCCTCTGTGTAGTAGAGCTGATGAAGTGATCCATGGCATGACAGTTCAGTTTCACATACACTCATCAAGGCTCCTCTGGAAGAGTGTCAGTGAGGGACTCGGCTTAATGTGGGTTGGGAGCCTGTTCCAAAGCAAGGGAAGTCTGTGAGTTAGTAATTTATCCTTACAACATGTTCTATTTAATGTTGTGATGATGATATCCCTAGAGCATGTGGTACAGTGAGCTTGGGTTTACTTCAGATAGTGCATGTACATGAGTTCTGCATTGGACATGGACCTGTCTGTTGGGCAGAGATCTCCTGAGTAGACAGTATGCAACAGAGTACAGGTTGAGTTAAATTCAGTCTTGTCGCATGGGGCAACTCTTTGAGGCCAGTAATCCTCTTGTTGAGGTACTTCAGTGGTCTTTCCAGCTGCTGAAGGTGCCTAGTCAGATTCATCGCAAGTGTGTTGTGGTACTCTCTGATGGGTCTGATGACTGATGAATAGAGGGAACCTCCTTTGACCTACATGCAAAGACCTTGGCAGTTTGTGGGAACACATAGCATGATTTTCTAACCACTTTGTGAATGTGTTTCTGGAAGTAGAGATGACTACCCACATGTCCATACCTCCATATTTAGGGTGTTGGCACCTATGTGATATTTGTATGACTGTAGCTCGAGGCCATCATTTTGACACCACATCTGTCTGACTGAGACCCTTTTTAAGGATGTCTCTGTTGTCCCAAACATTGATTATGACAACTTTTTTGCAGTCATCCACAAACTTTGCTAAACATAGCTTTTGACTGTATTTCTGAAAAGTATACACCAGACAGGAGGGATCCCAGGACTGAGCCATGGGGGACAGCAGTTGTTACCAGCTTGAACAGGAGACCACAATTCTTACCTTGTGGGATCTATCTGTGCCCCAGTTGGCAATCCATCAGATGACATACATATTTATGTACAGGTTGTTGATTTTGTGGATATGACATGTGTCTGGGATGTTGGAAAAGGGCTTTTCAAGGTCTATGTGGGACGTGTGTAGCTCATTTCATTGATGTATGTCCTGGGTGACTGCCTTGAAAACAGTCTAGCAGGTTTGGGAACCATGATCTGCCCCTGACCAAACCAAAATGGGTAGAGTTGGGTGTTTGTAGGCTCCCAATAGCTCTGTTTATGAGTTCCATCATGATGGACTCCATGGCCTTGCACATCAGGCTGAATAGGCTTATAAGACAATAGTTCCCATGGTCTGTTGTGCACCAACACTTGTGGAGTGTGCCAAATGTTGCTGTAACCTATTCAACAGTTTCATATCCTGTACAGAGGGTGAGTCTCAACAGACTGTTCAGGTGCAGGGGTCTGTTTGTTTTGGAGTTCACATATGACACAACTAGGGAAACCATGTCATCCCATATTAGCCATGTTTTTAGGTTTGGAAAGAGCTGTTTAACCATTATATATGTAATTTCTGGGTTTTCACAATCTCCAGGTATGATAATGGGTCCTTTTGTCAGTGAGAGGGGGGTAAATATGTATGAACCTGTCTGACAAGATGTTGGCAATGTCAGTCATGTACATGTATTAATTTACAGTTTGCACTGACTCAGAATATATATGAGTTTACATTGATATTTATGACATAGCGAAAGAAAGCTTCACGGTTCTCTATGGACTGTTTGACAATATTTTTGCCAGAACATGGATTGGATAATGTTAGGAGTGCTCATTGTTTATTGAGGATACTGATCGGAGATTTATTGATCTTCTTTGAATTTTCACTTTCTTTGAACAACTTAAGTACTTGTAGTACATAGTTTGATTATGACAGTAGTCCAATATATTATATGGGTCTGTTTTCATATAACTGTGTGCTCAAGGCAGGATTGGAGAATAGTGACAGGTTTCTGGGGTAAGAACTGCAACTGCCAGATATGTGTGGCCCACTACTGTACTCAGACATGGCCTAAGTGTGTGAGCATGCCCAGTACGACCTTTCAGTATGTTGTTGATTGACATTTGCTTCGTTTATTTGTGTGAGCATGCCCAGCATGACCTTTCAGTATGTTTCTGACTAAAATTTGCTAAATTTGTTTAAGTGTGTGAGCATGCCCTGTATGGACATTTATACTATATGTGTGTGAAAAGTCAAGTTGGTTTTTACTTCAGGGCTCACCTTTGTGTTGTACATCGACAGGAAGCACACTGTGCCTGCAGGGGTTCCATGAGTCACTTTGCATAGACTTATCAACATTTCTACATACAGGGGGGACAGCTATTAGTTGTGCATTTCTACCCTGGGGGCACACCTGATTGTTACTGTGGGTGTACATAGGATGAGGGGTTCACCTGACACTTATACACATTTGCTAGGCCTGCACTACTATGTCAGGTACTCCATTTCAGTCTGTACTGTTGCCTATCGTACTGGCTTGAGGCATACTACTGTACTACAGATCTTAGCTTCCAATTTCACATATATTAGTTTGTGACTTCATAGCCTACCCAACCCACATCACACTGCCTGGCCTGCTGTTATCTGTCTGCATAGGCCCGGGGGGAAGTTACTCATATGCCTCTTCAGAGGGCATGATACAGCATTTGTTTGTGTTTGTGTTAGTCTACAATTGTCCTGCTGTGTCTGTGCCAGTGGAATACTGTCATGGCTTAGTGGTTCAGTACTGTGACTATAGTGCATAGTATCCTGAGTTTGAGCCCTGTCACTGCTTTTTATTTTCCTGCTGGGCAGACCAGACTGCTTAAGGAACAGTAAAGCAGGTGTGAGCATGTTTATCTGACTTTGCTCAACTTTGCCCAACCTTGCCTGACTTTGCCCAACATTGCCCAACACTGCTCAACATTGCCCAACATTGTGCTAGTTAGCGCAGTGCGCAGCTCCACACAATTGTGTTTAAATATGCTAAATAGTGGTAAAATGTGCTTAGCACTGCTTTATATTGCTTAAAATAGGGCAATCATGCCTCAGGTGGTGCTGCAGGGCTGCCTATGTTGGATGCACATAGTACACACCCTATACATGTTTGAAAACAGGTAATGTCAAGTTAGACATCCCTTTTATTGTATGTACGAGTCAGAGAGAGGTGTAATTTCCAGGGTTCCTACTGAGTCAGTGTATGTGCTATGCATTGCCTCTTTGCCAAGGCCAAGGCATACTGGTCACTGGGGCAGGCTCAGGTTGTTCCTCCTCTGAGTCACGCTGTGCCTGTGCAGGCCTTGGCAATGGTGGGGGGCTGTTTGGCCCTGCCCCATGCTGTTCCTGCTGCAGCTGTTTTCACAGGATGATATTTTGTAGCATGGCACATACCATGACAATTTGGGTACATGTAGTTGGTGAGTACTGCAAGGCTCCACCAGATGTATCCAGGCACTGGAACCATGACTTGAGCATCCCAAACACGTGCTCAATAATGTTTCTTGTTTGTGCGTGTGCCTTATTATGGAGTTCTTGTTCGGGTGTGTGTGTATTTCTGATGCGTGTCATCAGCCACGGCTCCAGTGCATATCCAGCATCCCCCCCTAGGTGACCATCAGGGATGCCCCATTGGCAAATCTCTGGTACAGCTGCATCAGGTACCAGATGTAATCGTGATAGCTTCCAGGGCAGCCAGCACACACATTCATTATTATGCCCTGGGCATCGCACACAACCTAGCAGTTGATGGAGGGGAAGCCCTTGCAGTTGATGTAGACCCTACCCCGCTCACTGGGTGGTGCTTTGATGTGTATCTCCGTGCAGTCTATTGCACCCACTACCTCAGGGCATTCTGCTATTTGGTGGAAAGACACATATTGCTAGCCAATGCCTCATGGAAATTGGGGAAATATACATGCTCACTGACATGTGCTGACATGGCATTCAGGAACTGGTGCAGTACCCTGGATGCTGATGCCTGTGAAACACCCATCATATCACCAGTTGGTCTCTGGAAGGTACCTGTAGCTAGTATTCATAGGCCAACACATACTTTGGTATCCAGTGGGATGGGTTCCCCTCTGTTGGTTCTGTGTGTGAGGCATGGCTGGCACAGCTCAACAATTTGCTGCAGGAGGTCTCTGTCCACTCTATAGCGCTTCACTATCTCCAGCTCATGTAGCCCCTGGTAGGTTACCCTGGGTCTGTACACTCCTCTCCATCTTCTCACTGTGGGTTGCTCAGCAGCATTCACAACATCACCACCCTCAGCATCTTGCACATGTTGGTTTATGATAGTAATAGCAGCCCCTAACATTTTGTCTGACTTAAGCTTTTTAAGTTTTCACTCTTTGTATACTGCAGTGTTGCAGAATTCTTGGGAAAAACAGGGTAGACTGCTGTTTACAGAGTTTAAAGTGCTGGGCTGGGCTGGGCTAGTCTACTGTGTAATTGGTTGATTCTGATATATTTCACCTGGCAGCTCTGCTAGTTCTCCTTGGTTAACATCCTACTACTTCTTTTCCTTCCTTTTCCCTTTCTGTTTCCACAAGGGGCAGCGCCACACAAACAAGCGCACACACGCGCACATGCGCACATGCGCGCACATGCTATGTGCCCGTTTGCAAGAAATTTCAGATATATCCACGGTGTATGCCTTTGGTTTCTTGTTTTCAGCTAAGACAACTGTAGGCACACCTCTTGCAATCCTGAGCAACTCAGGGCAAACGGAAGCCACTGTGCTCCAATGACCTTACAGTCTTTTAGACATACCCCCTTATGATGTCACCTATCTTCTACTCTACTCCTCCCCTACTCCTACACTTACACTCTAGGGACATGGCTCACATGCCAGGGAAAATTGGGATTCACTATCCTTATCCTCATTTGCATAGGATTGCCTACTAATGCTTGGTTACATCTCTCATACTGAGCTTCCCCCCCTTAGCAACCACTACTCAGTGGCCATGTTGTTTTCAGCCTGCCATTCACCTGCATGGCAGAACAAGCTTTTTAGTGAAAATGCCCATTTTTGGCTATTTTTCAATTTTTTTCATTTTATTTAAAGCGCTGCATGTTTGCGCAGTGCTGCGCTACACTTAAACATCGGAGATCAGGGAAAAAATGGATTTTAAGGATTTACAATATTTGCAAATGCCAATGGCCTTATATTTGGCCATTAGCATGCTTCCTGAACTAGATGCATCCTTTATTGGGAGCTGTCATAGCTCCGTTTAGCTATTTGCAGAACGGTACTCCGTTACCAACGGAGTACATTTCTGCAAATAAGACTACTCTTAAACGGACAGGTTAGTGTTTCCTGGATCGCAAATTTACCTCATTTGCATAGCTTTCAGCAGCAAATGAGGTAATTTGCATACCATAACACTGACCGTGCAAGAGTAGCTTTAGAAGCTCTCATGCACGCCCCTGCCGGCTGTTGCTGGATCGCTCGGCAGACATATTGGCTGACTGCTGTCTTACACTAATCTTAGACTCCATGCAAGCCTTCGTAAATCCGGCCCACTATCTTCTGTATTTTGTAATTGTAAAACCTGTACAGCTTTTTTCTCCTTGTACAATGAAAAACTTCAACTACGTTACTTTATGTATGCATTTTGTAATGTTCTCTGCATTTCTTTCTATAATAACTGTGCCGAGCCTTCACTAGAAATGGGATCGATCCCAATAAACAAAAATAAATAATTTAATTAATAAATAAATTAAATAAATATTAACTGACTTTGTGCATGTATTTATTTTAATAGCAAAGGAGAAAGAAAAAGGCTACAGGACCTAAGAATATAAAGTGAATTTATATTAGCTACCAGACTGAATGATATAGAAAAATATAGCATTTGTACAAACCTAACAGGGTTGTGCCCACATAAACAAAAAGAAAATAAGAAATTTATAAGAGAATATTCATTGTAGTTACACTGTCATCTTTCTTCATGCATTAATTAAGTAATGCCTGAAGAAGGACATGAATGCAACTTCTGCTGTCTGAAAGCAAGTATTTATTTGTACTTTTCATTTGTTTTCTTAAATGAAGAACACTTGGATCTTTGCTGGTACTCCTGGTTGCTTTATTGCCATGGAAATTTCATTCATTAAGTACTGTGAATTAAAACCTGCTGCTATGAAGCAGACATAGGAAGCTGCAAAATGAGATTGTAATTTGTTACATTGTTTCAAGCTTGCTTGCTGCCTGAATGACTTTACATTGTTGATTTTGTGAGTAAGATTAAAAGATGCAAAGAGTATAATAACATTTCATGGTAAGAAGCCAAAGCAGATGAAGTATCAACTGAAACATTCAGTACGTTAAACCAAGTGATATAACACTAGAGATGGAGAAAATAAACTATCTGCTGAAAGTGATTGCAGAAGCAGTGAGCAATGTTGCATTTCCAAAATATAATAAAGCTGAGCAGTCAGATGAACATATTAAAAATGTCTCTTTGCTAATATCTGATAATAAATTTGTAGGAGACTATTCATGATTTATATGTAAATTAAGATAGTTGTTTAATAACTATAATACCATATGTATGCACTTATAATTACATGTAAACTAAACAAGACAAATTTGTAATAGATCTAGAACAGCCTGTAATTTACTTGATTGAACATTTTGGTGAGATGGATTCAGTGACTGAACTGATTTCAAAGCTTTCTACCTTTCCCTAATAAATAAAAACAATGTACTCATTTAAAAGCAGAACAGTTCAGAAAGATCTCTACCGACCTTCTAGCTTAAGCAGGCATCTCTGGCTTTTTAAGATATTGCCAGAACTAGCTTCATATTAAATGCATAACCCCACCCCCTTTAATTGATGGAAAACTCAGTGGTCAATAAAACTCAGGAAGTATGTTAGGTTGCTCAAACTACTTCCTTTGACAATGGAGTTTGCTTCTTTCTCCACTATTGTTTGACACTGGAGGTGATATAGATAAGTTTGAGAATGCAGGGGTGCCCCCCCACCTAGAGGGTGCAGGGAGGGCTTGCCCCTCTGCAAAAAAAGGTTTCCTTGGATGTTTGCTGAAGGCAGTTTTGGCAAATAATTTTTGAATTTTTTACATTTGACAAAACTACCTTTGGTAAAGCAACATGAATCCTGAAATGTACCATCTACATGGATATTTAAGATGCTGCACACTGAGATATCTTGCAGACATGAAAACACATTCATAATTAGTCTTGTGTATTCAGCAATTAACAACATAGACATAGAATATTGGCTATAGCTCGCAATGTTATAAACGGACCTAGAACAGTCATAACTAAATTAAATATGTCAGAACTACTAGTATTGTTATTAAGATAACTCACGACTGCCATATTTTTGAATACAAAAAAATATTAAATTTGTAGCATTTGAAGATTCTCCTAACAATGATTTAACAAATGAGTGAATTCATTGTTGACGTATTCACCATACATACCAAAATAGCTGTCTTTGTTAAAAAAAAAAAATGAAGGGCCTTATGAGCAATCTTGTGCCTGATTAACAAATTTCAAACGAGTAATAACAGATTGATAAAACACAGTCAGAATTCCAGATGTTGCTGGAATCTCTGTGTATGTCTTTCCGAACTTGTTTTGATTTTACAACAAAGAAAGATATATTCACAGCCTAGCATATTCACATATGTATGCCTCCAAAATATATCTGGCATTATATGGAACATTTTAGCTAATCAGTAAGAGAAATACAAGTCCTTACTAGTAAATATGCAGAAAAATAATTTCCATACGGGACATGAATGTGAACTTACTGTCATTTATGCAATCTATTCACTTCTGACATTTCACTTTGGTTCTGATAAAAGTAAATGGGGCAGACGCATGAATTTCTACTTTACATGCTGCTGTCATCTGTGCATTGTGGCATGACACGCATGCCATAGTGTGCCATTTTGTATTCATTAGATGGCTCTGCACGTCATGTAGAGCCACCAAACAAAGGTAAACAGCAGAGTATGGTAATGAAAGCATAATCAGCTGAATCAAATGCTAAGCAACCAATCCAATATGGTGTAGTCATTCAGGAAGCTGTAAAGTAACTGTGTACAGATGGTGTAGCCCTTTCCCATGAGCACCAAGACCTATTGGAATACAGCCACCATCACACTTAGCAAAATAAGCAATGTTAGGGGCTGCTTTTGCTCTCTTGCATGTTTATCCGCAACAGGCTCAAATCTATGTTGCTGCTGCTGCTGATGATAGACCTCATCCAAGGAAAAGAAGGGTGTTCAGACCCCATGATACATATCATGGACTGCATGACACTGAAATATTAGAGCAATACAGGGTAGATAGGGAAACACTACAAGAATTCTATAACTTCTGCCTCCCCCACCTCAGACCAAGGGGAAATGAAGGAGAACCTATACAAGTGGAAACTAAGATATGTGTAGTATTAAGGAAATTAGCTACTGGTACATTTCAGAGACCTATAGGGATAAAGGGGTGTCACAGGCCTCAGCCTCCAGAATATTTCACCAACACCTCAGTGCTATGCTAGAATATGCATGGGGCTACATCTTTTTTCTACACACTCCTGAGGAGAGAGCAAGAACACTATATAAATTTTATGCTGTAGCACACTTGCCTGAAGTCTTGAGGCCTATAGACTGCACTCACATATAAATAAAAGCACAACCTGGTGAACAGGGGAAGGATATATATCAGCAAAAAGTGGTTCCACTCAATCAACTGCAAGGTTGTCTGCAATGCCTGAGGGATCATCCTGAATGTCTGTGCGGGCAATCCAGGCAGTTATCATCTACAGCTTTATACAAAGATTGCTAGGGTGATGTTCCCAAAGGCCATCTACTGAGTGATGCCGCTTATGAACTGGAATCATAGCTCATGACAACCATCAGAAATGCACACACACTTTTACATAGGAAGGATACAATAATGCCTATGCTGAAACTAAAAACAGCATAGAGTGTGTGTTCAGCATGCTGAATTCATGATTCCACAGTCTAGACACATCGGCGGTGCCCTACAGTACAACCTAGGCACCTGTGCAAAAATTCTCACAGTCTGTGCCATGTTGCACAATTTCATCTTGAGGAAACAGCTGCAACAGGGATAGCAAGGGCCAGGACCATACATCCCTTGACTACAGGCAGGGCCAGCACCTCCAGCACACACACAGACGAGGATTCTGAGGGAGGACCTCCAGCTACAGAGGTAGCCTGCAGATGTAGGAGTGAACAATATGCTCTTGCCATGGCTAAGAGGAAAAGAATAGCACACAGATTCACCACCTAACACTCAAATGTTATCACACACATGCAGCAGGTAAGAAGCAATGACAGCACATACACACTCAGCAGCAAATGAATACACATAACAACCTAAGCACATACAAATATTAAAAGTGACGCCGTCTGATTTCCACAAACTTTACATACCCATATAATGTCTGTTTATGGATAGCATCAAACAGGGACAGCTCCAATGCACATGACTCATAACTGCAGTAATGTCAAGGTAAGTGTGGAACCTGTAATAAATGCACAAATGTGTAAGAAGATAAACTACCTGCATACTGTCAGTCATAAATGTCCCAATCATAACCTATGTGAGGTGTCCACCATTGGCTGTCTAAGGCTTATAGCGATGATATCAGCAATATACAGGCATGCACTGTACACAATAACCGGCATCAAACTGGTCACTTACCCACTGTAAACAAAACAAGTATATCAACAGTTTCACAAGTAGAGCAATAAGCAGGAATGTAATATCACTAGTTTGAATGCATGAATTACAATACTGAATGAAAAAAAGCCCTTAAAAATGAGTATTTACAGAAACATCCACAATCCTGTCATGTACTAAATATGCATATAATCAAGATACTGAGAAAGACTCTCTTAGCTGTCCTTTCTGTGCATCAGACATATATGCAACCATTAAGTTAAACCCAAATGAACAAAGGGCATAGCACATTCATCATCATTTGCTCAGGGTGGGTGAGAGCAGTAGCCAGTAGGCCAAGGCTGACATGAAAGTAATGAGAATGCATGTGAGTAAGAAACACAGAACATTCAGTAAAGCAGGAAATGTCTCAGGGCCACTAACAAGAGATATATCCCAATCAACATTAAGGTTTTCTTAGCTTACGTGTGTGTGGGTAATTATGGGCAGTTTTTGTGAAGCTGTGTGCTAACACTATGTCATCTTATGTCAGACAGGTGTGAGCCATGCATGGTAGAATTCTCAAAGTAGTGTTGTTGCTTCAGACCAAATTAACTGCCTCTGCCAGGAGTTGCACTGCCACTTCCACATCACCAATTCAAAGAGGAGGTACTATCTGAATGTAAACAATGTCTGCTGGACTAGCTGTCTTCATGACTACAGCCAGGACCATGAACCTGTGGCCTACCACATCTGGGAGTGGACTCCTCAATCACTGATGTAATAGTGAAAGTAATGCTACTATGGGAGCATGATTGGGCATGGTCACATTGGCTAACACTAAAGGATGTTTCAGCTCTATAGTCACATGGATGCCGGCCTTCCCCCAGTAGAGGTTCCATTACAGACACTGCCCAATCTAGTGTGTCACTGTTCTTGTTGAATGAGTCAACCACATGGGTGAGACAGTCACACATGACAGAATATGTCACATTTAGGACTCACACAATCTCTTCTGAGGCCTTTGTGAAACATGTCTGTGCCTCCAGAATAGCCCAATACATGCATCTAGTGACATGTAATGAGACAACAGCATCAAGATGAGGGTGGATAGTAGGCCTCCTCTGAGCACCTCTAGCAACCTTCATGTGTGGTGTCACACCTTCACGATGACTACAGGCAGACTCAACCAGCTCTACAAATGGGGAAACCACACTACACTGATCATCCTTGTCACCCTCAACCTGTCCTATATCAGAGGCTTGAGTGGGATGGATATGAATAGGCATACTGATTGTGTCCAAAATAAGGCCAGTGGATGTATGCGTGATAATCTCAGTATCAGACTGAACCACTGCAACCACTAACTGTGCATCTATATCAGTATCATCATCATCATCATCATCATCAGAGGCTACTGATATTCTGATGTCAGGTGGTATGAGTTCTACACTGCCACTGTCAGGATCACCTGTGATAATAATCAATAAACACATGCAGGAGAGAAATAGTGAGTGTAAATGATCCACACTTGGTTCTACACACTCATGTTAAACAATTTCAGATGTTAAAGGAATACAATAGTTTTACTCTCGTCTCAGACTTACATCTAAGTAATGGTTATTATTAATCAAAGAAAAATTGTGCTTACCATCTGCAGGTGGTCTTTCATATGGTAATTCTGATCTTCATGTAAAATGGAAGAATAATGCTCTGCCCCTTAAGAAATACCTCAGAATCAAACAGCCTGACCATCCCTCCAACATAATATCTGTTGGACTCTTCTCTCTTTTGTAAGTTACACATATCAATGTTTTCAGATCTAGAAGCAGTAACACATAAAGATGTCCAGAATGGCATTACATGCCTTATATATAGCATACCGATGATTTATTCTTGCGGCCTGCTTGGCTTGCTGTCCACATCAGCATCAACATCAAAGAGTCTGTGGAAACCCTCTGTTGAGCTGTCCGGATCTCTGACAGTGGACAGCAAATGGTCTTTTTCAGTGAGTGGTGGTTCTGTAGCAGGAACCCCCCCCCCCACTGTAGCCATCTCCTCTTGTGCTACCACAGCTGCCCTCCTGCGTGTGGCTGTAATCATATCAGTGGCACAGTGTTGCACCTGATCATAATTTCTGTCACATCTACCCACTGCATTTATGTCAGTGACCACCTGCTGCTATATGTGTTTTCTGGCTGACATAGCACCTCTACCTCTGTCAAGCAGGAAGGATCCATGGCAGTGTAAGACTTCAATGATGACCTCTTTCTCTGCATCACAGAATGGTGGCTTTTGTGGAACAGATGACATGAAACAGAAAAAAATAAAACCTTTGTAGAATATACAGAAAACATTCTCCTTAAACCAAATCAGTGCACCCATACTTTACACAAAACAATTGAGCACATAATGCTTATTTTGAACTACACACAAGCTAAGGGAGCACCCCCATAAAAATAAAGAAACATTAATACATTAGTATTATATCCATTCTATTAATATGTCTGTACTGACAACAGCAGGTGTGTAAATGATGGCACCATTATCAGTAACCAGGCAAAAAAGTCAAAGTCCATCTACCCAGACAATTTCCACTGGTCTCTTCACTGCTGTGGAGGTCAACAGTGGCCATCTGAGAAGCCTAACACCTCCATTAGCTACACATACACAACTCCTTGGAGTGGATGATAAACACAATACAGTTGTCTGCAGTACCTGATGAAATTTGAATAGTAAATGATAACATAATGTTGTGATTTAACCATAATAACTTTGAAAGCACAGCAAGAATTGACAAATGTGTAGTATACCAGCAGTGATTTTTTTTAATTACATAATATAAAAATTATTTTTTCTATTGCATACTGAAATGCATTCAAAAATATGAAAATGAAAGCAGTCTATGAAGAGGCCAAACATACCGTATGAAACAGTGAAGTAATTTGTAGAACAATCTCTACAAAGTAACAAACAGTAATTGTCTGTCTGTATCCAGTTAGTCTCCCCTTGTTTCCACTTCCATTGATACAACATTACCTTTATATAGTGTAGATTCAGCTCTCTAAGCACTGAAGATGCAAATGAGATATGAAATCATTCGCATTCTTGAATACCAAAAAAATCACTTGGTGTAGGGAATGTAAACATGGTGTAAGTAGCTATACAATTGCATGCATATGCCCTAGGACTGCACAGAGGAGCTAATGGTTTGCAAGTGTTACTAATTGGTCTAACTACAGCAAGAAGCAATACTTAAGTGACTCTTCTCACTGACGTGTTTGTATCATACAGAATCGACAAAATAAAAAGTATAAGCACCTTGACAGCTATGAAAACCACCTTAACAAAACTGATATCCTTGTAGTAAAAGCACACTTTTCAATACTCTGATTAAAATGTGTCTGAAATGATGATCAGCTATATTACACACTGAAACAAAGATGAAAATAAATGACTGTGACATTGGATTTCTGTAGTTAATCTGAAAGGAGGAGAAGATGCTCAGAAAATAAAGAGAAAAATAGCTGGCAGTGTTTGCAACCTGACATTAATATGGCATGGGCTATTATTAATGTAAAGTATTTGTCAATATCACATCGATCTAGACATGTTCAAGCAAATGAGAAGGGAATATTTTCTGGTCCCTGTGAAAGACAACTGAGTGGGTGTTGTTATTACAATGAACAGAGGGTTCAAATCCACATAGTGTTCTGTCTAACAGCGTCAATGCATTTTTTTCTGAGAGTGTGATCAGGTTGTGCCACACACATATCTGGGAAAATTCAGAATCCTGCCTTTTCATAATTATTACCCTATATTTGTTACTACTAGCAATTCTCTATTATTTTCTTTTATTTCTTTGTGTTCCTCATTTGCAAGCATTTTGGTAGAGCACACTCTTGACTGGCATCATTTCAAAGCAGTGAATGAGAGTTCACTGTCCAAGGTAGAAATTGAGAAATTTAATTTGTCTTGCCATGGTGGTGCTGCGGTAGCGTTGTCGCCTCACAGCAAGACGTTGTCCTGTTCGATTCTCAGCTAAAGCATCTTCTGTGTGGAGACATGCGTGAATGGGCGTACCTTCGTTGAAGGTTGTGCGTCAGGCCTGGCAAGTCGGTATGTAAAAATCTACTGCCAATCATTAGCGGACCGGAGTTCCGCTGTGGCGACCCCTAACCGGGAAAAGCTGAAAGATACAACAACAATTTGTCTTGCCATCAGTAGCGCATTTCACAGTGGCACAGGTCCACATTATACAGCACTCTGAACAGCAATAAGAGAAGAAGTCTACATTGCATCTAAGTACTATTGTAGCACACAGGTGAAATGTAATGATTTTAAAGAAAGAGGAAAGAAGATGCAGGGTTTGAAGCCACATTTTATTTTTATTTAATTTTACATTTGTTTACTGGGAAAATCCAACTGGACTAGGTCCATTTTCAGTGGAGGCCTGGGGAGAAAAGCTCCACAATTAAGAATTTAATAGAATGAGTAATATATAAAATGGCAATACAGAAGATTAATTACAAGCAAGAGATATTCATTACTTTGTTTACAATAGGTTAACAGGCATTGCAGGACTGAAATACAGTTAGATTAATATTTACAAAGGTTCAAGCAGAAATATTCAGAAATTTATTTACAATAGTTAACAGGCATTGCAGGACTGAAATACAGTTAGATTAATATTTACAAAGGTAGTGTCGACAGTTTACAGTTTTAGTAAGTGTGCACAGAAAAAAGTACAAAGACCAGTGTGGCATATTCTAAGAGTATGTATTTCTATGTGAAAAGAATAGCGTATATTCTAGACTGGAGTAGTTTGGTGGAAGAGAAGAGAAGGTATAGAGAATGTCAACTGATACAAGGGCAGATCCAAGTTGTCCTGAGATGAGCTTTGAGTAATTTATTGTGGAGGTTATATTGGTGGGGAGATTGTTCCATTTTTTAGCTATGATGTGGGAACAAAGGGCTTTTCCTGCAGTGTTGTTAGCAGTAGTAACACTGAGGAGGGGTTTACTGGATGAGCATAAAGGGCGACTGGAAGAGTGGGAGGTTAATGGCTGACTGAGGGCTGGAGTTTTGTCTGGGTAGTTTCTGATGTTAAAGGTGTAGGTGAGTTGTTGGTAAGCTAGTAAGTTATGAAATTCAAGCCATTGAATTTCTTTTAGTACTTGGCAGTGGTGAGTTCTAAAGGGGGAATTGTTGGCAAATTTGGCAATTTTGTTGTAGCATGACTCTAACTTATCCAGATCTGATTTTCTAGTGTAGGTTAGAATTGGTGCAGGATAAGTAAGTGCTGCTTGAAATGTTTGCGGCAGATGTAAAAATGCAACTTGTGTTTTGTTGTGTGGAATATAAATTGTTTTATTTTTATATATATATATATATATATATATATATATATATATATATATATTTTTTTTTTTTTGCATGTGTAATTTCAGCAGCGCTTAGCAGACCACAAACAGGAGGAAAGAGTGAAGAATTTCATGTCTGTAACCCTCATTAGTGCAATCAATATTGCCACTGCTGAGCAGTATTATTAATGACAAAGTGATGTGCACATGATGTATACCTCATTCGGTGACAGCTCCTGTAAATGCATTGAATTTGGCATCTTAATAGAGTTGCTCTGGGGTTCAAATCCATACTGTGTGATGGGAATGCATACATTATTACTTCAGATTTATGACATACTTTCATTAGAACTTCATATGCATTTTTTCCTGTTTCCTGTCTAGTGCACTTGTGCATTGCTGAGTGGTGTGCAGCCAAGCTTACCTGCTTAAGGAAAAAGGTGAAACATTTTATTTTGGCAGCCTTTTGTAGTGCAAACAGGCTTAGCAGCAATGCCTGGACATCAGCAGTCTGGATAGAACTGAGTGGAGAGCATCCACTTACTGTGTAACTATCTCTGAGGCACAATGTGTAAGTGCACTGACTTTTGAGACAGAACACAGCCAGGTATCCAGAGTTAAAATCCAGATAACACTTATTTTTACAATGGGTATCAGAATTCATTTTCTAACAATACTTAGGAAGGGAACACTACATACAAATATCTATCATTAATTTTTCTAAGTAGCATATACCAGTTTAGTTATGAAACACAGTTGAATGTGTGTGTTATTGTGTAAGCAGGATATTTTTGATAATGGAATAAAAATGCACTTTCATATCTATGATGGGCAGAATACATAACTTAAAATCATCTTCTCTCTCCCTTCACATATCCCAACTCGGTGTTTAGGATAGTATGTGTAGTGAGGTATGTATGTATCATACCTCAACCTGTATTAATCAACTCATGAAACTTTATCCATCTGACATAAATTTACAAACAGCAATACTGTCTCCTTTATGGGAATGCATTTCACAGGACTTCCTAAAGTCATACACATACATGACTGTTGCTCATATGGTCAGGATAAAAACAGATGAACAGTCATGGGTTTGGTTTAAGCAGCTTTATTACACAGAAACACATAAGAACTTAGGCTTAGTAAATTAAAACTTAAATAAACTTATACACAGACTCACTACCGCACTCATACATGTTAACACTCTGGCTGTCCTCTCAAAATGGCACTGCTGCCTGCACGTGCTCATATTTATATGCATCTGCTTACATCTGGAAATGCTTCTTGAAGATACACACACGCGCTCTGTTCTACATTCTCCTTCTTTGAGAAATCGGTCTTATACCAAATGACAGTATTCAATGACATGTAATTATGCAGAAATGATCATTTAACATGCAGTTATATAGAACTAATTCTTTGGCATGCAATCATACGAAATTAGACACACATAAAAACAATCATGTCCAGGTTGCTGTGTATTTTACACTAGGTCTAGAAATATGACCTGACCGTGTAACAAAAAAATAAGAATTGGATCTAGCAATGGAGACTGTCTTCATGGAATGTTCAACTCTGGGGACATCTGGGATATCATCAGGAATGGGAATGGAAACTGAGATATGTTCTTCAGTATGAACATTGTCAGGGTTGCTCTGAGATCTAGAGTCTGTATCATACGTATGATGCTGCAATATTGTTTCAGACACTGGAAGAAAATGCCTGCACTTTCTTCTGTATTCTATACCCTCAGATTCCACTAAGTAGGATCTTGGCTTGGCAGATATGCCTCTCACTTGACAAATTTGATCAAAGCCTTTCGAATATTTGCATCCTCACTGTCTCTTCTTCTTTCAACGGACAAAGAAATCTGCTTGTTTTATTATAGCTGGACTTCTGAAAGGAACACTTCTTAAAGAGTTGGGCTTTGATAGCTCTGGTGTTTTTAGCATTAGGCACCAACAAACTAGAACTGATAGGCAAGGTTGTTTTGGTTTGCCTTGATAGAAGTCTCTGAGCAGGTGAGCCTAGTAGGGTGTTATGGGGTATATTTCTGAGATTAAGTAAATTCAAGAAGATGTCAGTATTATCATGCTTTGACCTGTATAGTAATTGCTTTGTGCTCTGTACTGCACTTTCAGCAAGGCCATTAGACAGTTGGTATTTAGGACTACTAGTAACATGGATAAAGTCCCACTCTTTGGCAAATTTTTGAAACAATTGACTGGTAAACTGGGTACCCTTGTCAGAAATAACTTTATGTGGACTACCATGTACTGGGAAATGATGTTTCATCTTAGTAATAACAGTACTGGATGTTAGGTTAAGTAGCAAATTGATTTCAAACCAGTTTGAATAAGAGTCTACCAACACTAAGTAATGCTGATTGTTCCATTTAAATATGTCAGTGGCTACTGTTGACCAAGGTAGTTCAGGAATCTGGCTTAGCTGAAGTGGCTCTTTTGCAAATGCAGTTTAGAACAAAAGAAAAACACTTTATCAATGTCCTTTGATAGAAAACCAAAATACTAGTCCTTTCACCCTTCTTTTGGTAGCTTTGGAACCTGGATGGCCATGATGCAATATCTGGATGTATTCATGTTGTAAGGAAGTAGGAACAATAAATTTTAAACCTTTGAAAAAGATATCTTCCATCAGCATCTCATTGCTGTATGAAAAATAAGGTTGTACTTTTGGCAGTACACAAGATTGCTTTGATGGACATCCAACATTGATGAAGTGGTTGAGTTTCTGCAAAATTGGATCATCTTTGTATGATCTCTTAGCTCATCAAGTCTCAGTAGAAAAATTATGCACTTCCATGACATCAAAGTCAAAATTCTCCTCATCAAGCTATTCTGTGGTATTTCTGGGTAATCTGGATAAGGTATCAGCCATGTAAAGTAGTGTGTCTTTTGTGTAGACCATTTTGAAATGATACTTTTGCAATCTGAGCATCATTCTTTGTAGCCCTGCTGGAGTGGTATGCATAGGCTTCTTTAAAATAGTGACTAGAGGCTGATGATCAGTTTCAACTTGGATAGCTTGGCCTTAAATATAATCATGGAACTTTGAACATGCAAACACAATTGCCAAATGTTCCTTCTCAATTTCAGCGTACTGCATTTCAGTTTGGTGTAAGAGTTATGGATGCGTAGGCAACAGGTCTGCGCTCTTGAAGAATAACTGCACCAAGACCAAACTTTGAAGCATCACAGGAAAGAACTGCTGGTTTGTGGACATCCTAGTATCTCAATGTAGGCAGGCTGGCAATTTGCTGTTTGACGTTATCAAATGCTCTCTGATGTTGTTCCAACCATGACCAGTTAACATTTTTGTATCTCAGCTCTCTTAAAGGTGCTGATAACTCATTACGTCAGGGATAAATTTGCCAAATAGCTAACCGTACCAAGAAAACTCTGTAAGGCTTGGACAATGTCCAGGGCTGGCATCTCAAGAATTGCTGCTTGTTTGGAATGGTCTAGTCATAAGCCTGTACCAGTAAATAAATGACCTACATAAGTAACTTCTGGTAGTCTGAATTTACATTTCAGAGGACTGAGCTTCAGGTTCACTTTACGCGCTCTGTCCAGATCTTTCCTGAGGTTTCTGTCATACTCTGCTTCACTGTTATCAACAACCAGTAAATCATCAACTATTATAGTACACAGATAGCCAGAAAAAATGTGCTCCATTGCACACTGAAAGACTTCACCAGCAGAATTTATTCCAAAAAGCATCCTGAGGAATTTGTATCTACCAAATGGTGTGCTGAATGTAGTCAGTAGTGAAGATTTGCGATCAAGCATTACTTGTCAAAATGAGCTCTTTGCATCTAAGACAGAAAAAAGAGTGGCATTTGACATGAGGGGGGGCAACCTCCTTGACTGTACACATAGGATGATGAGGTCTCTGTAATGCCTTGTTCAAGTCTCTTGGGTCAGTGCATATTCTGATTTTATCTGAACTTTTCTTATGAACAACTACCATGGAAGACACCCACTCATTTGGTTCTGTGACTGGACAAATCACACCTTGCTACACCATCCTGTCTAACTGGACCTTGACATTGTCCTGCATAGCTATTGGAACTATCCTCACTGGTCTGACCACTGGACTGCCTTCTGGGTCTACTTTCATGGAGTACACAACTGGAAGTTTGCCTAGTTTGCCTTTGAAAACATCAGCATACTCTGAGAAAATAGCATCACTGAAGCTGGGACTGGGAAATGTGCTTACATGATGGACTTCTTTGGTAAAAGAAAGGAGTTTCATTATTAAACTGTCCCTGAGACCTAATAATGACTGCACAAGTCTTCTGACTACATAAAATTGTAAGCTGTAACTGTTCCCAGTCGAATAACATGACAGCACTACTGAACCTTCAGTTTGAATCTCTTCACCTCCATAAGCAACAAGTCTTGCACAATTAACCAAATTAAGTTGCTCGCCCGCTCTCACTCCAGCAGATATTTCTGCCGAGATAGCATTTCACTTTGAACCAGTGTCTACTTTCAGCTCTGTGGGTTTATCACTGATCATGACAGTACAAAATACTTCGTTCTTTGCCAACAAATCAACTACATTAACTTTTCACTGACCACTGATGCACCATCTACATAGAAAGTAGGGATGCAGCTTTCCATATGATCAACTTGCTTTTTTGAGTGAACTGAATGAGGTTTGCTTGATTTACAAAACTTTTGAAAGTGGTTCCATTTTTTACACTTGTGGCATTGCTGACTAAATGCTAAGCACTTCTCCCTTTTAGACTTATGACTGGCATCACAATTATAACAGTTAGCAATAAGACTTGACTTGGGTTTTGCTGACTTACCCTTATACTGCACTGAGCATGTCTATTTTGCTGAGCTAGTCTTAGAACTTGCTAGAAAGTTACGGGTCCTCCCTGGAAAACCTGCAGGGGCTGAAGCTGCCATGTGCTTAGGCCTACTTCTGCTTGCCATGTACTGCATGCTGTCTACCCTTGCTCTAGAGGCTGCTGAAACTAAGCTCTTATCACTTGCAAGTATACTTATGTGCCTTTCTGGAAGCTCATGGATTTGACAAATCTCTCTAGATTTGCTCAACATTAAATCACTGTCATGAAGCAAAATCTTTCTCACTGCAGCATTATTAACATCACACACAAGCCTGTCCTTTATTAACTCATCTTTGAAATCACTAAATGTGCATATTTTAGCCTTATTTCTCAAGTCAGTGATAAAAGCTACCAAAGTTTAATCTGGATTTTGGTCTCTTGTATAAAATAGGTGCCTCTCTAATGTAGCATTTGTCTGAGGGGGTTGCACATTTCTCAAAATTTATGTTTCAAGCACTCAATATCCTCTCTTGATTCAGCCGGTACAACAATGTGGTGGTTTTCCCCTTCTCCAGCATATACTGCTGGTGCATATACAAATGAATGGTCTCTTTCACTGGCCTCTGACCCAGCTTGTACGTGCAACTTTGTCAGAAAAAGCTGCTTGTATGAAAATATTGTACTCCTGCTCAAATACTCTCCAATTATTTGCAATATTATGATCAAACACAAGTGGACTGGGTCTGCAAAATGCCTCTGGCATATCAACACACAGTAGTGAAGGTGCTTGGAATTGTGTACAAACATACACATGTATAAATGGGTCTACTTCTAATGACCGAAACGCCGATTCGCCGACAGTGAAATCACCGACGCCAGAAAACCGACAACACACAAACCCGACAACGCGAAACACCGAACACCATAACACCGACACACTACACGTAAACAACACAGTACACTACAACACATATCCACTAGCCCTAACCCAAACCCTAACCCTAAGGTCCGACACTACCGCACACTCTCCCTACCTGCACCCTAACCCTAACTCACTTACACACCCCAACCCCAAGCTCCGACACTACCGCACCTCTCCCTACCTGCACCCTAACCCTAACTCACTTACACTAAGCTCCGACACTACCGCACACTCTCCCTACCTGTACCCTAACCCTAACTCACTTACACACCCCAAGCTCCGACACTACACTCTCCCTACCTGCACCCTAACCCTAACTCACTTACACACCGAACCCCAAGCTCCGACACTGCACACTCACCTATCACACACCCTAACCCTACATCCCTGAGTATTGCACACTTACCTGTCCGCTCCTACTCCTAAATCCTCACTATCGCATACTTACCAGGTCACACATTCCCTTGTCGGTCTTCCGTCTGTCGGGATTCGAGCGTGTCGGTCAACTGCGTTGTCGGTCGTTTCGTGTCGGTGATTTCACTGTCGGCGAATCGGCGTTTCGGTCATTAGAAGGAGACCCGTATAAATATATGCCAGAAATTGTAACTATGCCCAATAGTACAACAGACTCTTTGAAATAACTGCATTTTGCCAAATGAGTTTTTGGAGCACAAGAACACTTTAAAATCTCTGTATTTTGCAAAATCACTCCTTATAAGTATAAATAATACTTCAAAATTACTGTAGTTTGTGAACAAACTGTATACAGCAGAAGAAGCTCAGAGTAAAAAACACTTTGAAATTAGTGCACTTTGCAAATAAAGTGTATACAGCACAATAACTTTTCAAAATTGCTGTACTTTGCGAAACAACTCTGTACAGTGTAAGAAACACTTTGAAATGGAGGCACTCTGCGAATAAATGTACCTAGCACAAGAAACTTTTCAAAATGGCTGTACTTTGAGTGCACTTTGCAGAATAACTGTACTTTGCACACAGCAAAATCTTTGAAATAATTGCATCATAATAAACCACACACTCTGGAAACACTTTGCACACTCTGAGATACTTTGAACAACTCTAGTTATGCTTTGAATGGCTTCAGTCAATGTGAAATAGTAGCTTATGTCCAAACACAGTATTTTACTAAAAACATGCAGTTGCCTTACTCTTTAAGCTTATCTTGCACTTTTATTGTATTCGTTATGCCCATTTAATCTGTTATCATGCTCATTCTATTTTCTTGTGCTCATTTTACTTTAAACATACTCATTATGCAAACCGGGGGTAATTCTGAGCCCCACATAAGCACTTCTGATTGTTTTATCAAATATCATAGTTTCAAACACTTCGTTTAATTAATAATGTGTTTTGTGTCTTTTGTTTGATTAATAATGAGTTCTGTGCTACTTGTTTGATTAATAATGGATTTTGTGCTTTACAAATGCTCCATTTCATTTTCTTTGCAAAATAAATCATCTGTACAAATTTTGGTTACCTGAAGTTTGTTTCTGGCCCTCTTTGATCATTTGAGCACTGTATCACCCAACCTGCTAAATATACCTTCACTGTCAACTCTGCACCTCATGGCCTAAAGGAATTGCACTCTCCGTCCCAGTTCTGACACCATGTCACTCATCTGGTCATGATAAAACAGATGAACAGTTGTGGGTTCAGTTCAAGCAGCTTTATTACACACAAACACATCAGGATTGAGTAACTTAAACTTAAATAAATTTATAAACAGAATGGCTACCACACTCATACATGTTAACACTCTGGCTCTTCTCTCAAAATGGCATTGCTGTCTGCACATGCTTACTATTTATATGCACATGCCTACATCTGGAAATGCTTCTTAAAGCTACACACATTGCTCTGTTCTACAATGATTATGTGGAGCAAATCTCCATTCATACTGAATTTAGTTTATATGTAATAAAATGAATATCACTGAATGGGAGTTCTCCTGTAGCACTGACAAATATTCACCCTGATTTAAATTATGCATTTTTCCTTCCCTAGGTTTGATTTCTACATTAGTCAAATAACTTTTTGAAGTGTGTAATTCCAGAAAGGTATGTGCCATGTCATCCTAAAATCCAAAAAGTGCCAAATCAGTCCATAAAGCAACAATGTACCACAAAAGGAGTTCAAACTTGTTTAATAATCCAAACTGTCAAGGCAGATAATACAGGTAACAATCCAAGTGCAAGTTAAGCGCTTTTGGCTGTATACATCCCAGACTTCATCAGAACAATTATGTTACACATCATAATACAGTTATATAGAAATCAGCCAATCAAACAACCCCCCTCATTTATAAACAATGAAACAATTACTCCATTACCAGCCATGCTGTATACTAAAAGTAACCCCATTCTCTAAAACCAAGTGTTATTAAAATTTATACAGAACTTGAATATAAAACTGTAAAGTTCAAAACCATTTATGAGAAATGTTAACCATATAAATGTCAAACATTCAAATAATACCCATCCAGTCCTAACAATATTTTATTTCATATTATATTTCATATTTTGAATAAAATAAATTAAATGATGCTTCAATATTCAACGATACCAGGTACAAATCCATATGAAGTGAAAATAAATCTAATGAGGTTTGGTAACAAACCAAGTTGTCCTGGGACATCTTCAGAAGGGGTTAGGCTGATATATTAATGGGAGTTAAGTGGGTGGAGGAGGTGAAAGAGTTAAATGGAGGGAGTGATGATTGGGAGGAAATGAGATAAGGGTGGGGAGGGGCTTAAGGGGTTTAGAAATGTGCAGCTGGATAAGTAATCACATTTTGGCGTGAACTTGCTGTACTGCAAGTTCATGTCCCAGATGACCTATAGGTAATCCAGTGGACAGGTAGGCCTAGGATATTAGTGGTGAAGGGGGGAGAGGTGGCACGGTTGTCTATGATAATCATTCTTTTTCTTTGCTGGGTGCTGTTTAAGTTTAATAAGTGAGATATGGTAAAGTCTTGTGGCGGAGTGAAGCCTTATTAGGATTCCCTTACCTTTCTTTAGTTGGCTCTGCGAGGAACGGTGTTTATCTGTCCTACTAGTAGGTTGGGTAGTGTGATCTTGTCTCGGTTTGGACAGTCACTTTGTGGGAGGTTGTGTTTTTTTTTTTTTTTTTATTGTGAGTAGCATGCTTTGATTTGGGTCTTTGTGGTGTGTGTCAGATAGTTGCAGCTGGATCTGTTTGGCGGCCGGGTCATCAGTGAGATTCCCATATGCTTTTTGGCTATGTTTTCTGGTGGGAGTGATTGGGGTATTGAAGTGTGTTAGAATTTACCTTCCATGTCCTTGTTAAAAAAAAAAAAAAAAGAGAAGAAAATTGTTCATCCTTATAGAAAGAAAAGGAGAGAGAGGTGAACTGACAAGAGTGAGCAGCGGCTCAGATGCAGGGCTTTTGTGGTGGCATCTTTCCTTTGGGGTAGCTCTGATGGGATTAAGTGCATTCGCTGGCTTTATCTTTGCATGAAGGTTATTCATCACGCATGCGCTGTGTAGGGTTAAGTGTTGTCAAGTAGTTGTCTTTGGATTTCGGTGATTTCTTTGGTGTTTCATTGTTTGTGGATTATTCGTGGATTTCTTTATCTATACTAGTTCCCCCTGCTCTGATGCTTTGATGATCGCTAGGGCTCTGGCCTTGGGTTATGGCTTGGAGGTGCTCCATAGGTTTTGTGGGTTGCTGCACATCAGCTGTTTAGGGTAACAATACTTACTTAAATTAATAAAAAATAAAAAAAATAGAAGAGAAGGAAAACAGCGATCATCTATTGGAGCCAGGGTTTACACGCGGTCTCGCAGATACATTCACTTTGGCTTACTTAGGGTTGGCTCCTTTGCTCGACTTGTAATCTGTAGGGGTAGCAGTGCCAGCAATGTTGCTGCTGGAAGGGTTCTGTGAGATGAACGCACATGTTTTGCACCATATAGGGGCAGCAGCCAGTTCAAAAAAAAAAATGGAACCTAGATACTCTGCTAGGGAATACAGGAACTGAATAGAGATGTGCGGAGGGCAGAATGGTTACGGTGTTTCATCATGGCACCAACATGAGGATTTGACTCTCACATAGGGTAATTAGTTATTGTTCACAGAGGAAATGTTTTCTTGTCACTTTCTTATTAAGTATGAAAATATATTCTGCCAAGGTTGCCAATAAGCAGATATAATTTTAAAAGCAGTATATTTTTACCATTAGTGCACACAAACATGAAAGGAACATTCAGATGTAAATATTCCCACTCCACAAAAAGTATTATATCGCTTAATGTTTAACAGACAAAATAAATGAATTCCATAGGAACTAAAAGATAAGTATGCTGAGGATAAGATAGTGAACATCTGCCAAATGTAAGAAGTAACTTTTTATGGATAATAGCTAAAAATAAATAAATAAATAAAACTGCTGAAATATTTGAAAGCAAGATTTTCTTTAGCTTTGTCTAGTGAATGTGTAATATATAGTATATAAGGACAATTGCATATAAACGTTTAATAAAATGAATAGTTTACAGTTTCAGTTGGTTTTCTGATGTGGTTATGAATTACTTGAAAGTGAATTCCACATGAATTCAAAATATGAAATTAAAAGTGGAATTTCGGTATGAATATCTATGTTCAGTAACTTGCCCCATGTGTCTCCCCCTTTTTAACATGTTCATTGCTGCACTACAGGGAAAAGGGAATAGCCTACATTCACAGAGTGTGCAGTTCTGGACTCGTTATCATTCCTTCCTAAATGTGTGGGGTCTTTGTCTCAGGTTTACTTGCGGCTTTGTATAGATCTCTTTCTGTAGGAGGTGGGGATGTAGGGGGCTGAGAAATGGCAGGGGGCCAGGCAGTTGTTTTGTTCCCGAATGGCTTGATGCTAGTGATTGTGCGGTTATTCAGTCTGTACCACACCTCCAACTGTACAAATTTTCACACAATGTTACCTCGTAATAGAGTATGTCTGCTAATTACTGGCATATTAAAGACTACATTTAAAAAATGGCAGACATTGTATTTTACAATCAGTTGTGTTATGTTGCAATAAGCCAGTGTCATAGTTATTGAGTTATTGCCAATGGCTTCCAACCTATCACAGTCCCTGGCTGTTGTGAGGGTTTTTGGTTTGAGTTGGACAGCACATTTTCATAGGTTGGAGGTACCTGCGAGTAGCTGTAATCTCTGCACATGGGCGATGTGGGGGTAACCTTCATACCTGTCAATGGCTCAGCATTTACCTAAGCTTTTGGTCTTTTCCACAGGTTAGCGCGCTTTCTTCATTGACAGGGCGTAGTAATGGGAAACTTCTCCACTGTACAGAATGTCTGGATTTTGCTACATAGGCGGCTTTTCAGCACTTCTGTGGATCCCTAGTGATATCTGCATTAATTACTGTACTTATTTCCTTGTTTCACTTGAAAGAAAGTTACTGTTTGTCATTTTTGCATTTAAGTTACCTGTAACACATTGCATTTAAGTTACTTGGCACTTGCTCACTAAAGCAATTATATAAGTCAGCACTAAAAAATTAAAAGCACTACACCCTCACAAACTCCCCTTGAGTACCTTGTTCCCCATTAGCCCTTTTTTCAATTATAAAGGAATTCCCAATACTATTCTAACATGTCCAAAGGTCAGTTTTCAATCTCCTCTCCAGTCTAGCTGGTGAATCTGGGAATCTTGAGGCAATGTTACAAATGCCTCATGTACACAGACAACCCTCTCCTCCTCCCAACAAATTCCAACACATGTGAGAGATGCAACCATATAGCCAAACTGAAGGCTAAGCTCTCTCAACTCCTTACTAGCGTAACCAGTCAGGAGGAGAAGGAAACCACACTCACTACAATTTCAGTCTCACATAGACCTACCATGACAGCAAACCAAACACATAAACACACAAAAACATACTCGGAGGCTCTAAATAAAAATCTGCCTAAGCAGCAGAGACCTCCAAAACAGACACCCAAGCAACCGCTACCCCAAAACAAAACACGTGCAACACATAGCTCACAAAGCCAGTGTGCCGAACAGTCACAGCCCTTAAGGCTAAACAACACACCTGATACACTTGTAATAGGTGACTCTATCATCAGGCACACTGACGTCCCGCTCACCAGGCTGAACAATGAGAAGGTCATGGTGAGCTGCCTATCGGGCGCTAAGATCCGCCACATAACACAAGCACTCAGGTCACTCCAAGGTAAGTGCAAATATAACTCAGTCATTGTCCATGCTGATGTGAATGACCTGAGATGTACCTCCCTGGACTACATGAAAAGAGACATAGAGGAGCTCTCTGAGCATGTAGCCCAGGCCGGTATGACCCTGACCTTGAGCAGCATCTTACCCTCACCAAGAATGATGCTGCAATATGAAGACAAGATGATCAATTTCAACAATTGGCTTAAGTATTGGTGTCATTCAAAGGGGATCCAATGCCTGTCAGCCTGGGATGACATGCTCGACAAGCCACGATGCTTCGCTAGGGACGGCTTGCACCTGTCACCCCTGGGCTTTTGGATATTGGCAAAGGCTCTTGCTACCCCCATAGTGCCTTTTTTAGGCAAGGCTCGAAAGACAAACCCACCTCCATAGGTATCACAAGGGATAAGAAACTAAGAGTAATGCTACTCAATGCCAGAAGTCTAAACCTCAAGATGCACGCACTCGAAACTCTCCTTAGCATGGAGAACATCGGTATCTGTGCAGTAACAGAAACCTGGTTCAAGGCTTCTGAGAGCACCCCAGCACTACCAGGTTATACCTCATACCATGCTTTTCGGCCCCAAAACTTGGACTGAACCACAAAAGGAGGGGTAGTATCAATATTCGTCAAAGATACCCACACCTCCAGGTTGGTGGCACAGCACAAAGCATCAGAGACTATCCATGTGCAACTAACAGTGGGTAAAACTGCCTTCCAGTTTATAGCCTGCTACAGACCACCCTCCCAAACCCAGGAACCCCACTCGGCCTTCCTGAGAACACTGGAAAATATGAAGGTCTTTCCAAACACCATTATATTGGGTGACTTCAACTACCCAAACATAGACTGAGAGCATTACTCTAGCTCCAACACCCTAGCCCAAAAATTCCTAGAATTTATAAACTCAAATGCTATGGAACAACTTGTTACCACTCCCACAAGAGGGGAAAACATACTGGACCTGATCATCACCAATATGGGGACTCTATGCTCCAGACCAGAAGTGTATCCCTCACTGGTAAGATCAGACCATAAACTAATCTCACTGGATATTCACATCCCGACCCCAACCCCTGCCCAGAAAATCACAGTGAAAAACTTCTCTAAAGCAAATTTCACACTCCTCAAAACTGAGGTGGAATCCTTCAAAGCCCCCGGGTCTGTGGAAAATACGGCCCAGACTGCAGAATCCTTTATAAATGCATTCTATGAACACCTTCAGGAATGCATGGATCATGCAATCCCAAATAAAACCAAGACCCAATCCTCCAAAGGCAGACATCCTGTCTGGTGGGCCCCAGCCATAAACAAACTATACAATAGAAGGAGGAAGCTACTACATGATAGAGCAAAATCCCAAAAAGGGAAGGCATCTCTGATCAGTATTAGCAAAAAACTACGGGCACTCATAAAATCGTCTAAGGCCAGCTTAGAGAGAAAAATTGCACAGGACACTAAGGATAATTACAAGGCTTTCTTTAGTTATGTTAGGAACCTGGGTGGGAATTCCCAGATATGCTCAGAATTAGTCCAAAATGACAAAAAATACACCGAATCCACAGACGTTGCCAACATCCTAGCTGACAGGTTCAGTGCAAACCCCCCCCACCAAAAGGGCAAATATCTATCCCAGCAGGGTGCTGTCCCCCTGACATCTCAGATGCTCAGGTAAGAGCTGCCCTCTCCAAAGCAAAAAACACAGCATCAATGGGACCAGACAGTGTCCCGGGCTGCGTCCTACATGAACTCCAAGAAGAGCTAAACCCAAACATAAAACTACTGTTCAATCTCAGCCTTCCTACAGGATATGTACCCAAATAGTGGGGTACAGCAACAGTGGTCCCTCTCCACAAAGGTGGTGCCTCAACGGATCCTGGAAACTATTGCCCCATAAGCCTGACTTGCTTGGTCTGCAAACCTGTGGAAAGGATCATCATGGACCTCATAAATAAAGATACTGGGGACCTACAGACACTGGATCCTACCCAGTTCAGCTTTGTTAAGGGCAGATCCTGCCTCTTAAACCTGGTCGATTTTTTTGAAACAGTCACCAAGGCCATTGACGAGGAGAAGGTGGTCCACACAGCCTACCTGAACCTCACAAAAGCCTTCGATACAATACCCCACTCGGGCATTATAGATAAGCTCACCAGCTTAAATATAAACTCCTATGTCACTAGATGAGTTGCAAACTGGCTCAAGGACAGAACCCACATGGTTAGAATTGCTGGAGCCATGTCAGACTCCAAACCAGTTACAAGTGGCATCCCACAAGGCTCAGTCCTGGGACCTCTCTTGTTCGGTATATATTTCTCGGAGGTACAGGCCAACACGGAAGGACTGTGGCTGACCAAGTTCGCAGATGACTGCAAACTGGGCGCCATAATCAACTCTCCAGCTGACACAAGCATCCTGCAAATGGGCCTCATAGAAACAGACAACTGGTGCCAGAGCCATGGCCTCAAGCTAAACGCCAAAAAGTGTATAGTCATCCCCTTTGGCAAAAACAAAGTGCCCACAAATTACCACATAGGTGATAATCCATTAAGTACAGAAGAAGTAATTAGGGACCTGGGGACCCAAGTTGATAGCAATCTCTCATTTGACAACCACGTGGCCAAAGTGGTTAGAAAAACATTTTATATAGCCCACCTAATCATGAAGGGATTCACATCTAGATCAGGGGCGGTCATCGTGCCTCTTTACTCATCCCTCATCAGGCCCATAATTGAGTACAATGCCCCTTTTGGGATGTACCTTACCAGACACCTGCAGCAACTGGAAAGACCCCAAAAGTACCTCACCAAGAGGATCAAAGGGCTCAAACAGATGCCATATGCTGCCCGGTTAAAGAAACTCCAGCTGTACTCAGTGGCATACCGCCTGCTCAGAGGTGATCTGTGCCTGACGTATAAAGCCATGTCCAACCCGGAATTAATGGACATGCTGCACCTCAGAAAATCTAAATCCCATCGAGCTACGCGCTTGAGAGACTTGAACCTCAGCACTGAAATAAATAGGACATACTGGAGGGACAGATTCATAACCAAGGCTCCCTTCACTCTGGAATAAAATCCCTGTCCAGGTTAGGCAGAGTCCCTCATTGACTCTCTTCAAGAGGAATCTTGATGAGTGGATGGGAGATCGTAGGTTTACCCCGGGTATCACTTCTGTGTCACTGTTAGAGAGAGGCACAGTATACTAACCTCAAAAAAGGGCATAGCAAAATTAATTTAAAATGGGTGGCGAAAGCCAAACACACTCTGGCTAGGCTTATAAATGCCCTAGGGCAGATAGCCTAGTATGAACCTATGAACCTGTGAACCTACAATTTGCTCTGCTTTCATAACAATGTGGTACTCTGGCAAATTCAGTACTCCATAATCATTTTATTTAGATTTAGTATAAATTAATAAGTAAAATCACAAATATTACTTAAGATCTCAATATACAAAAACCCAAGATCTCAGTATACAATAGCTAGGCTGCCAGAAGGACAGACTTTTCCTTACATTAGTGTGTGTGTGTGTGTGTGTGTGGGGGGGGGGCATTCTGTTCAGTCATTTTGTATGGCGTACTTATTTTATTAGGGTTCTAGTGATTGCCTTGTAATGGTTCAGGCCTTCAGGAAGTTTTAGACATTTTGGTGGCTTAAGGATTGTTATTAATTATCAATACATGGTTTAGAATCGGAACTCATTAACACCTCTCTGGGGTGTACTTTGGTGTGGAATATTACACTTTTAGCAGCAACCCTAAAAGCATAAGATAAATGAAGGTGCATATTTTGTGTAAAATAAGTGTTTAGTAAATGTACACGTAGCAATGTTATGATTCCTATTTACCATGGATATCAGTTAAAAATTACTAACACTGAGTTTATGATGGGCCCTTTTTGTGTGGACCTTTTAGAACCTCAACTGAGGTACTCCTCATATTGTGGTACACTGGAGACATCTGGGGGGGGGTAGGTTTTTTTTTCCCCAGCGTTTTCTTTAAGGGCTTGGGAAGTTTTAGCAGATGGGGGTTTTCTGCACATCCATTTAGTTTGAGTGCTTTGGTCATACTATGCAATGTGTAGCCAAGTGATAATTGGGCCTCAGATTGTTACCTCTAATGAGAGCATTCTTTCTAATGGGGGTCAGCAATAGTTTGTATGAGCAGTAGTTAGGGGTCGTTCAGTTGCAGTGCTGTATGGTAGCATGTCTCTTGGCTACACAAGAGTTTGTAGGGTGTCCAGGCTTTTGGCCAATGTTTCATCTGTCATATACCATTTTCCTTTGGCCAAATCACTGTAGGGTTCATACACACGCTTACTGTACCTGCTGCATGCCCATCAGAAGACTTGGGTTGGTGCAGGGCCTTTATTTGGTTTTGTCCATTTGTTATACTTTATGGTGGCTAGTGTTTCCCATTTGGAGATGGAAGGTTGAGAGCTAGGCAGATGGTTACAATATAAGTTAGCTTAGACCTGTACAATGTGCTAATTGATGTGGTATGGAATCATAAGGTTACCCTGGTTTGTGGATATTGATAGGTCCCTTCATATGTGGGGTTTACTTGTAACATACTCGACTAGTAGAAAATTTACATTAGGTATTGGAGAGGGTTATTGATATGCTGGTTAGTGTGCCTCATTTGGAGATGGAAGGTTAAGAGCTAGGCAAATGGTTGTGGATATTGATAGGTCCCTTCATGTGGGGGTTAAGTTTTAACACACTTGTCAGGTAGTTAAATTTATATTGGGTATTTGATAGGGTCATTGGAAACCTAGCTTCAGTTATCGTTGCTTTGACATGGATGTGTGTGAAGGTGTTACATTCATTCCCGGGTTGGCAGGATAGCTTGTATTTGAAGATATCTTAGAATGTGCGTTATGTATTTTAGATGATTTACATGTCTTTTCCTTCTTACAGATGGGGGCTTTGGAATGCTGCTGCTATAATTTGGAATAGGTGGGTATCAGGTAGAGCCTTCTCTTTACATATTAAAGGATTTACTTTAGTCCCTTTCTTTGTAGACAGTGTTGTGCTGTGTACCAGCTGTGGTGATACACAGGGAATTCACAGGTGATGGAAGCAGTGGCGAGCGAGGAGGTTACACATGGGGAGTGCAAGGTGGCAACAGTTACTGACTGAAATTGCTGAAGACCAGAAGGCATCATGCGGTGGCTTGGAAAGAGGATCTGAACGGTGACGTTTTTGATCAGATGGATGTTTTTGTCACCAGAATGGGGCACAATGTGGGGCTAAGTAATCACCTTATTAAGGCATATTAGAGCTCTGTGTTCAATTTAGGGGAAGAGACCCTTAGAGGGGAAAGGCCAGGGACAGGCAGTGGTTAAGGATGGTTAGTAGTTTGAGTGTTCTGATTTGGATAGTTTCTAGGAGGTCTGAGGGTTCTAGTCCAGATTGTCATTTGATAATGAGAGAACTGGGGGTGTTTATGACTGGGCACATAGAGAACTTCATTGGTGAGCATAGGCGAGTTTTCAGGACCTAGGTCAAGGGGTGCTAGTTTTCTGCCATTTAGGGTTAGGGCATTAAAAGTTTTGGAGTTAGAATATTCTTCTGGTTCAGGATCTTAGTGTTATGGCATTAAGGTTTTGGAGTTAGTCTATTCCCTGTAGTAATCAGGTTACTGTACATCCAAAGCTGTGTAGTTTAGTGGGATAGTGTGAGATGCTATAGTTGACAGGGTCCTGAGTTCAAGAATTGTTAAGGGTTTTCTTTGACCAGGCTGCAGATTTGTATTCAAGGGGTTATAGTTTCTGTGGTCCTTGTTATGGCTATAGGTTGTCATTCCGGAAAAGTCGAGCCATGGTTAGTAGAAAATATTATTAGGAAATACTGGAGAGTTTTGACTGTAAACTTAGATATTAATAAAGTTATTACAGAGACCCCTGTGTTTATTAGGAGAAGGGATACAAATTTGAAATAAATGTTTGAGAAACACTAACAGGAAGGAGCATACTAATATAAATAGGAAAGATGTAATGTATAAATGTGTTTTTTGTAATCAGTGTAAATTTATGGCAGACAGAGATGGGATTTCTTTGGGAGCCAGAGGTGTATACCTGAAACCAAAAGGGCATTTTAACTGCAACAGCAGAGGAGTGGTATATTTGGTTAAAAGTTATGCTTGTCTAGGGTTCTCTGTAGGGAAAACTGAGAGGACTATAAGAAAGTGGGTATATGAACTCCTGTATGATATCACCCATGGGAGGGACATGAATGCATTTAGACACATTAAAGAATGTCAGAACAGTAAATACACATTTTTTTTGTATTGGAACAAGTTGTTCAGGACCCTAGTTGGGGACAATGGGAAGCCAAGTTAGAATATAGAGAGTTATACTGGCAATTAAGGCTGGATGCAGCCAAACCCCTGGGTTTGAATGAAAACATTAGTATTAATAGTGTCTTAAAGATTAGGGCTGCTAAATTATAAAGGTTTTTAGATTTATTTTCACTTAACATTGATTTGTACCTGGTATCATTGAATATTGAAACATCATTTATTTATTTATTTTAATTCAAAAATATGAAATATAATATGAAATAAAATATTGTTAGGACTGTGTGGGTATCATTTGAAAGTTTGACATTTATATGGTTGAAATTTCTCATGAATGGTTTTGAACTTTACAGTTTTATACTCAATTTCTGTATAAATGTTAATAACACTTGGTTTTAGAGAATGGGTTTAGTTTTAGTATACAACATGTTTGGTAATGAATTCATTGTTTATAAATGAGGGGGATTGTTTGATTGGCTGATTTCTATATAATTGTATTGTGATGTGTAACATAATTCTTCTGATAAAGTCTGGGATGTATACAGACGAAAGCGCTTAACCTGCACTTGAATTGTTACTGTTTTCATCTGCCTTGACTGTTTGGATTATTAAACATCTTTGCACTCCTTTTGTGGTACATTGTTGCCTTTTGCCATGTCATCCTATTTAATGTCCAAAACACAAGGGATAGCAAGGCAAGCCATTGAGGCTGTCAGTGTTGACAATCTGAAAAAGTGTGAATATGTTGGGCATCACACATGCAAATCTTATTTCCATGTTTCAGCCTTCTTTGCTGTTAGATAAAATACCTTCTATTTTATTTACAAATTCCACTCTGTGCTTACCATTGTGCAAATGCAGTTGGCATGCCTGTTTGTGTTTGTGCACTAGCTGTTAAACACAAAATTGGAATTTGATGTTAATTTTGACTTTGAGTTGCTGCTTGACTTCTACAGGCATGGCTGGTGCTGATGATGATCCTGCTAAAGTCAGAGCACATAGTTGGGGTGTTGAGAACTCCAGGATTTTTGTGGCACTCCTTGTAAAGCACTACAGCCATAGGCTGCTGCTGGGGGACTATATGGGTTTCCAGTATAAGACTGAAGCTTGGAACAGATTAGCCAAGGCTGTCTCCAATGCAACTCATATCCCAAGCACTGGAGATAATTGTCATCGCCACTGTAGTGATCTGAAACAACACAAGAAGGACCTCCTTAGCTGATTGTAAGAAGAGTTTATGACTGCTGACATCCCTCAGTTGTGTAAGTATACTGACCCATCAATATTAAATGCTATAAAAAGCAGGGTACAGCCAAGACTATTATTCAATGCACTTTCATGTCTCTTCTCTTTTTCTCTGTTGTACAGCTACTGATGACATTGCAGTGAACTGTGATGCACATCAGGAGAGGTTAAATCACCTCAGAGATGCATGGGGTATGTATGCATCAGGACTTACTGTGACCCTAATAAGTATTGTAATTGTATGCAATATGTCAGTTACTGGAGTAAATAGTTGTATCTCTGATATCAGAGCAGTGCAGTTGATTAATGGTACAACAGAGTAAGACCTTCCCATCATATCTGGATGTGGCAAAGGTGTATAGACTGGATAATCATAACTGTTTTTTTTCTGAAATTATGCAGTCATGTGATCTGCCATGGATCTAATTTTCTTTCTTCTTTTTTTTTGTCTCACCTCACCCCTTTCTCTCTCTCTCTCTTTTTGAGGGGGGGTATTTTATATAGCTTAAAAATGTTCTGCTGTCACACATTTCTGAGTACAAAACCTAACATATAGCATACAGAGGTAGACTGAGCACTGTGGATCAGCCCACCATCCATCCACAGGTTGCAGTACTGACACCCAGAACTTCATGGTCCCAAGATGTCAGTACTACTTCCACAATCCATGCCTAACCTGCTCCATCTACATCGGGTAGCTCTGCCTTGGCAGCTGGTGCACTGTTACTCTCTGGGAGTAGTATTAGTGGAGATGGTGATTTTCTCACCTGCCAAGAACTGGCATGGCTGGTGGAGGTTATAATGCAAAAGAGCCTTGCTCAAATTGACCATGTAAAAAAGGTGCTTCATCTTATTGCCAAGACAATGCCACATCAAGCACTGACACAGGAAACTGAGACAGGAAACAATGATGATAGTTCTGAGGGTGAGGACTAGGTTCTCACTATTCTCAGGCTTGACATGGACATGCCTCTGATGTCCCCACCTATCCCTAATCATGCTGTCCCCAACCTCCTGTGTCCATCATCATTCTTGTCTGTCATGTTGGCATCTATGTCTGCACCTGCTTCTTCACCTAAACTTCCTACCTGACCCATATATTCTTAACAACCTTCCCCGGCATTCCGGTCTCTTTGAAAGTAAAAAGTAAAAAATAAGCACCTGTCTCACAAAAAAATAATAACTCATACATAGCTCTCCATTTCACCTATGTATCTTGTTGACACACTTGATTTGATGCAGTTGGCTGTACAACACCAATCTGTTATTGTCATCTAGCCTTGGTGTGGTGACAGTACAAATTCAGCAACGTCTGCCTACACTTCTACATTTATGGTGTGAAGAAGTGGATAGTATAGTTCTTTTCCACTACCTTCCTGCAAATCCCTCTATTCCTTCCCCTGTGTCCAACCCTCTGCTTGCCCCCCCCCCAATTTCACTGATTTCCTGTCAACCCCATTTCCACATGTTTGATCTGGTCAAAAAGTAGAATCACACACAACACACATAGCCAGAAATGGCCCATAAGAAAGCATTCAGCTTCTTTCTTCAGTCTTTGAGAGGACTTTGGCATCAAACACCAATGCTGAGTGATGGTGAATGGTTGTTTATGTCCTATGGCAATACCTGCTCAGTTGTTGCCATCACTCACAGTAGTCTGGTTTTCCTTACACAAAGGTGCTTAAACATGCTGTACTAGCAGAATTCAGCATAAAGAAAGAGTGTTGTACACACAATTAACTTGTGGTTTCCCTTGAAGCATGTCTTGTATGGGCTAGGTATAAAAGAAAATTTCAGTAGCTATTACTCATGTAATTTGCCCAGACAGCATATTTATAATAATCATTCCTTGGTATTCTTAAAGCATGATAAAATTATATTATAATAATCACAGTCTGACTCTTGTTGGAAAATGATCTGTGTACCAGAGTCGAACCCTGCTTTAACTCTGGTCTTTAATCTTGCTTGGTGAAACCTTGTGCCATAGAGAAAGCTAGGTTTACATGTGGATTTTCTCCACAAAGTACTGTCCTGAGTGCTGATGGCCATCCATCACCACTAATCCTGTTTGCACTGAAGAAGGCAAACCAAATTTAAGTTTTTCACTTTTTCCATCAGCAGTAAGCCTGTTTGCTCACAGCACACCATCATGCAAATGAGGAAGGCAAGCACAACACTTCATTTTTGAACTGAGCTTTTGAGCTTACATGGAAATGTGTAATACAACACGCAGGGCGTACGTATGCAACATGTTAAGATAAAACAGATCTGTTATACATATAATAGGAATCACAATATTTCCTCTATGATTCTTATTTGTGCAAAGTTTGGCTGGAAGTACCAGTGAACACCACTAAACACTGTTACCTCACAGTCTGAGTTCAACACGTCAAAGCACAATCACGCATATGCTAACACTTTGCCAACATCCATGCAAATACTGTATATATGGATAAATACATACTTTCAACAATTTATTGCATCTATAATACCAAACTTTTGTTAAAATAGAAAGACTTAAATCAATACTTTTAACATATTCTAAAAAAACTTAATTAATCGAAGTCCATTACATTTTATTAGCTCTTTGTTTCAACACTGCCGCTATTGAAATACAATCATTAATGCCTGGATCATGTTTGGCATTCGACCTCAGTTGCCACTTTGTCTCTCTTACTTCTACCACTACTTTAATATCTCCACCCTTTCATTATAAGTCACATTATCTATTATAAAAAATAAAAACCTTTTAAAATTGACACAGCTTACACTGTGTACATATAGAGCACTGCTAGATTTTTTATTTCTAATATCTGTAGTGTGCTCTGCAGTTCTGTCCCTTAACTTCCGAGTGGTTTTCCCAACATAAAACCTTGGGCATGCTGTGCAAGTTGCCATATACACAACATTCTTGGTGTTACAATTACAATGCCCTGGACACTGCAAGGTCCTGTTGCATCCATCTACGGAGACATAAGAGCCATCATTAATGAACTTACAGTAGTTACAAGCTCTACATTTATAAATATTGGATTTATAACAATCATATTTCTTATCCTTGTAGAGCCCCAGAATACCTTTCAAATTTCTTCCTCTGCTATACCCTACATTAGGTTTCATATCCAAGTTCACTTTTAATTCACTATCAAAATTAAAATCCCAAAATCTATTAAGCTTAGAAACAATAATGGGTGCATCTTGGTTGTAATGAATAACCATTACATCATTACCAAATAAATCCCGATCTGAACATGCCTCAACATTCCCCATATTTTTCAAAATAGGGGCAAATGTTTTCCCCTCTTTCTACATACTTCCTTTTTATTTCTCAACAACATTTTCAAGGGATAACCCCTATTTTTAAACATTCGAATTAAAGTTGCCAGCTCATTACAAAAATCATCGTCTTCACTAGTTAAACTTGGCAGTCTAACTATCTGTCCCTTTACCACACTCCTTTTCTGGTGCAGAGGATGGCAACTGTCATAATGAGGTAACATACATGAATATGTTTCTTTCCTATAAATACTGGAAGTTAACCCTCCACTTCCAACATCCATTCTATTCAATAAAATATATAACAAAATCCATCTCCTCTTCATGATATCTATAAGTAAATGTAAAACATGAGGTGATATTATTCAAATATTCCATAAATTCCTTAATATCTTCCACCCTACCTGAGCACAAAATTAAATGTTGAAAAATCTTAAATACATCAAAATTTTGGACATATAAGGTGATGAAAACACATAACATTTCTCCCACTCTAATAAAACCAATTTGGCAAAAATGGGGGTGAATTTCACCCCCATTGCCACACCAGATGTTTGATGAAAATATTCTCCCTCAAAAACTAGGAAGTTATTTCTCAGTACTAACTCCAGCAGGTCTACTATTCATTTCACTTTGACTTCACTCATACTGCCTCCACTAATTAAACGGTTGTAAAAATAATCCAATCCAACATTGTGGGGTATAACAGAAAATAAATTCACTACATCTACAGCTAAAAAAGATACTGATCATAATTTTTGATGCCTCTTAATAATTCCAGACAGTGCGCCCTGTAAAACATGTCTTACTCTTTAAGATTAACTTGGAATGCTGTCAATATGAGCTGCTAAAATGGTTCAGTTTTAGAACCTCTTGCAGCTACTATCGGTCTAAATGGTGGATAATACTGAATTTTATGAATTTTTGGTATTCCAAATATAATAGGAATATTTGGTGTTTCTATTGTTAAAAAGTCCAGTTCAGTAGCCTCAATAACTCCCTGACAAAAGGCATCAAACAACATCAAATCTATCTTCACATATGCTCTATTTATTACATTCTTAGAAACCCTTTCATAGGTGGAGGTGTCATTAAGAATATCATATATTTTACATATATACTCAAACTGTGGCATGATTACCTCATCTCCACCTTTGTCTGGTTTCATAAGCCTATAATTCCTATCATTAGTCAATCCTTTTAAAACTATTCTTTCATCTTGTGTTAAATTGTCCATAAATCCAGTATTACAATTTACAGTTTCTATAAACTCACTTTCACACATATGCTCAGATGACAAAATTAAAGGATTGTATGGAGGGATAAAGGTACTTTTATACCTCATAATACTCACATTATTAAAGCCGTCATTTTGATTAGAAAAAAACAGGCATAAATTCAATTACTTCGTATACGTCAAATTAATCAACAACTTGGCTAAATCAGTTTTAAAACAAGGAACCAATGAAAAGCTGTTTTTCAGTAGTTCAAAATTAACTACTGAAATGTTTTTCAGTAGTTCAAAATGAACAGTTGTTACATCCAAGTTAGTAGAATTATAAATGGAAAATCATCATAGTTCACAACTTGTAAAACTTGGATGTCAACTTTTCATTTTGAACTACTGAAACAAGCAATCAGATATTGTTTTATTACATATTTACCACTTACAGCACAGCATGCCTGTCTTATATTGCCAATATTAAGAAAACATTGTATTTCTTCCTTTGAAATCACCCTCATTTTATTAGTTGCACTTCTAGCTATGTCCAAGTCATCCTAATGATGTAGTGATAGGTAAAGTTTCAAGCTTGTAAATTTCCCAAATATATTTATGTGGTGTGACAGTCAATGAGTGTGTGTGTGTGTGTGTGTGTGTGTGTGTGTGTGTGTGTGTGTGTGTGTGTGTGTGTGTGTGTGTGTGTGTGTGTGTGTATGTTTGTGTGTGTGTGTGTGTGTGTGTGTGTGTTTTGTGGGCATCTCCATCCAGTAATGGTATGATAAACCACCTTTCATTCCAGTGTTTGCTCTCTGTTATGTATTCATTGTCATAGACACTATCTCTCACAGCCCTAAAAAGGGTAAATCACCTATAAGTGAATGAATGAATTAGTATTTGACTATACCCATACATGCCATGCTAAGAGATTTGTTTAAAAGAATGACATTATTGGTCAAAATTAGATAATATATTTATTAAAAACAAAGTATTTCAGATCCATCATAAGCTTCTTAGTTGATGAAAAGAGACTATAAAACAGAACCACCTATTTATACAAAAGTTTAAAATGACAATAAATAAAAATATATTACAATGAATTAATAGAAATGAGCACTTTAACATATTTAAATACAGAATTATTTGCATAGCAATATAGTTCTGCTTAAGAGATATTAACTGCTGTTCATATGCTATTTATTTATATCGTCATAAAGTTCATATTTTTCTTAACATCTCAGCAATGCAGCTACATAGATATGATCTTATATTCATGTGAAAGTCCATAGATTGATGAGCAAAATGCTGCTGACAGTTAAGTATGTATCTTGCGTTGTTAATTACACATTGTAAGTTGTTTACAAATATTAAATCATTAATATTTACTGTGTTTATTATCATTTATACAATCCATTTGAAGACTAGAATCTAGTGAGTATCACCACTGTAAAGAATGTTTTACGCTCAACAGTTTGTCATTTTCAGTCCTTTAGCAGCACTTATGACTCCAGAGATATTAACTGAAGCCATAACTTGATTTTGTCTAACAGCCCAAGTTTCAATAATTGAGAATTAAAAGTATCAACCGTCTGAGCTCCATTGGAGTGAATGATTTAAACCTCTGTGTCAAAGAATTTTAAAGTGTACTTATCTCTTTACTGAACAGCATGAGCAGCTACTGTATTACTTGTGCATTTAACTCTTGCACTACTCACAACATAACAACATAAAAGTGCTTTAACTTTGCTGCAGATGGTGTATTAGAGATACACTAAAAAAAAAAATCTGGGAAACATTAAAAGTGATAAACTTCCTAACATAGTTATGTTTACTCAGCAAAGTGTTTTTCTTTATTTGACAAACACTGTTACTGATATTCTGTTACTGAAACAAATAAATATACCCAAACTAAAAAAAAAATGTATATTCTGTATATTTTCTCATGGTCACTACATTCGAGCACTAATTGCTAAAGCAATCTAATATCACTCAGGAACATACTAGCAAAGAATTTTGGAATTGTATTACATACTGACTGGTCCACATACAGAGCTATAATACAGGTAAATGCTCAAAAGTAGAATTGATAAAAGTGTGCTTAACATGCAGAATAAACAAGTAACTAATCAATCTGCTGCTTATTTTATCACAATCAGAATTTCATTTGATGGAGAAATTTAAAAAAAAAGTTAGAGAAGATCATGATAATATTGTGAAAAACATAGGAAGAAGATGAAACATTTTATGAGTTCATAACCCTTAGTATCCAAACTGCCAGATAGATAATGGTCCTTTCTTGAAGGAAAGGAAATAATCCTTTGCAATACTTTCACACACATCAGAATGGTACACGATGTATGCCCACACCGAATTGTTTTTGATGCAACGTGCTGTACACATGAATATTATCTATACAAACTGCTTTATCTTCACATAATTGTACAGAATGTAAACTATTGTGCTTAAGAATATTTTCTGTATTCATAAGCACTACGTGTACAAAATGATATCCCTCTGATTACAAAGGTTAATACTCATCACTGTTTTTGAACATTTAAGATTATGCAGATGTTTCTACTGAACTTTGTTTCTCTCACATTGCCTTCCCCCATTTGGTGATCATAGTCTTCTTCTCAGTCAATCAGCACGTTCATTTCCCATCACCAGAGGTAAGGACCATACAGGAGGGGCCATCGTGTTGGTGACCATCAGGAGGGTTTTGAGAGTTTTACATTTTTGCCTTACACTATTGTGCATGCCTGCAACAACACATGACTGGAATATGCAGGGGGTCTTTGCATTGTACTGCCCATCAGTTCCACAAGGGGTCAACATCATTAGACCTCCCCCTCCTGTCCAGTGTAGACACTGTGCAATTGTTTCCCTGTTCACCACCTGGGAAATCAACCAGCTCACATGTGCTTCAGAATGCACCCCAATCCCCATGATGGGCATATCCATCCTCTCTGTCTGTGTCATTTGACTTGCCTGGTTAACAAATGACAAAAAAAGACAAAATAAACTAGCTAAATAAATAAAGTATACTGTTCTACTACTTTCATCGCTGATTTAAATTAGGTACACGCATTTCAAATTGTAGTAAAACAAACAAACAAAAAAAAATGGGTTTAGCTCCCACCAAAAAGCTGGGTGTCAAAAATTAAGTTGTCTAGTAGGAATATAAGATCATAACAATAATAGTAGGCAAGCAATCACAAGAACCATAAGATGCCAAGGCATACTATCCATGTAAACCTTTAAGGAGATACACTTAAAACTGCTTGCCTGCTGAACTAAATAAACAGGGCTATACATGATAACCCTGGTGATAATTCATGTTGACTTATCTAATCTCAGGATTAGCCTTAAAAGTAGACAAATTACTTTGCTTGACCTGTAGTGGTGACTTATTCCATAGGCAGGGAATGCATTGAATTAAGAACATATCCTTCCATTAAGTCTAATTTTTTGGTGTAAATTTAGGACCCTAGCATGAGTGCAACAGTCCTAGATCCATATATATATATATATATATATATATATATATATATATATGGGTCTACTTCATATGATCGAAAGCTCATATGATCGACACTCATTTCGCCAACACCAAAGCACCTAAAGCTCAAAACACCGAAAACTCATTTGGTCAAAACTCATAACATCGACACATGAAATTCAAAGCATGATGCCCTTTCCCCACTGTAGCATGACCCTGGAGTTAGAAGAAATAGTTAGGGGAAGTGTGGTGGGCATAGCCCCCCACATTGGGGGGTGTGGGGGGCCGAGCCCCCCATTTATTTAGATAAATATTGTCATTTTTGTTATAACTATCCACATGTATGTTTACAATTTATTATGTATGTGGGGGGCTTCGTCCCCACACCCTACACCCACCCTATCTATTTATTCTAACTCCAGGGTCCCGCTACAGTGGGGAAAGGGCATCATGCTTTGAATTTCATGTGTCGATGTTATGAGTTTTGACCAAATCTGTTTTCGGTGTTTAGAGCTTTAGGTGTTTTGGTATCTCTGAAACGTTTGTCGATCATATGAGCTTTCGATCATATAAAGTAGACCTATATATATATATATATATTTATATATATATATATATATATATATATATATATTTATATATATATATATATATATATATATATATTTATATATATATATATATATATATATATATATATATATATATATGTGTGTGTGTGTGTGTGCGTGTGTGTGTGTGTGTGTATATATATATATATATATATATATATATATATATATATATATATATATACACACATATGGGTCTATGTCAGTTTACCATATTAACATATGACCGAAAGTGAAAAGAACGAGACAACAACATCGGAACTGCAGAACATTGAATGTTCACAAAAGTGAAATTTTTAACATCAAAGCAAACACATTCAGTCCATTTCAGGAGAAAGAGCTGTCTGTCCCTTTAAACTACACTATTATTTACAGCAATTTCTGCGGCAAACACGGAGCACTTTCTGGATGATAATTGTTCCAGTGAAATACCAACTCCGGGATGGCACTACAGTGGGGAGAAGGGTGATTTTCCCGATCCTCACTGTACCATGATCTCCATTCAAAAGCTACAAGGTTACAAAAAAAAAAAATTATGTGCAACATCTGCAGCTGTTTTTTCGATGTATTCAGTTTCTGGTTTTTGAACATTAGTTGTTGTCATCTCATTTTCAGTTTCAGTCATACGTTAATTTGGTAAACTGATAGGGACCCACACACACATTAAGATCAGATATAACTTCTGGTGATAGTTTGGTACCTCTGTTGTCTCCAGACAACTTACCACTGGCATACTGTTATTCACACTTGGTGTCTCCCCCACATTTTGTTCCCCACCTTGCCTCCATGGATGATACATGGCCCCACTGGTTACATTTAAAGCATTACCCTTGATCATGGTTGTGTACCTGATCTACTAGCGTCCCCTGTTACTGGTGTACTCTGTTGGGGTGGTTTAGGCTGCCCACCATGGGTTCTCTTATATTCATGTGCAGCACTGGGTATCCCCTTCTTGTGCAGTGATGCCCTGCTTGCTAAATAGAGATCCCCTTTCTTCCCCAGCTTATCTGCAGAGTTACCTTCCCGGTCTGCCAACCAGGTTCTCATGTCATCAGGCAAGGTGGTAAGGGCTTGTTCCCTCACCAAAGGGTGTGCTAGCCCTTCAAAAGTGGTGACCTGACAACCACTTACACACCTATGAAAATAAGTGCTTAACTCAACAATATAATCACACACACTTTCATCTGCTTTGCATCTATGCTCACAAAACTTTTTTCTGTAGGTTTCAGGTGTTAACTTAAAGTATTCAAGTAAACATTTCTTGACCTTTTCATAGTTTAACCAATCAATATCAGTCAATTTAGAAACAGAAGTTACAGTTTTACCATGGAGGAAGGGGGTCTGAAACCGTACCTAGAGCCCTTGGTCAACATTATACTGCTTACATAATCTTTCAAATATATGAATAAAACTATCAAAATTATCACCCTCAGTAAACTGTGGAAGAAATTTACTGACTTTTATTGCTTCTGGGGTTTGATTATTCCCTTCCCCATTACCTCGATGACCCTGGCAAAGAGTCAGCATCTTCTACTCATGTTGACTCTACTTCTCATTTTCTTCAGCCTCTAAACACTGCCGTCTCTCTGCTGATTCTACTTCAACCTCAAAACACAGCAGTCTTCTGCTGATTCTAATTCCAGATGTTTGGCCTCCAGTTCAAGTCTCTTTAACTCAAGTTGGATTTTTAAGTCCTCGGAGACAAAGGTGAACTGTCCTGTTTCTGAGGGCTGAAAATTCCTATCATCAGACTGGTTATCCTCCTGATTGCTGGTCTGAGCTGTAACTAAGGCTGAAATCATTTCCTCTTTACTCAGGTTGGCATACACCAGTCCTTTGTCTTCTTACACCTTGGCCAACTGGTTCTTTGTCAGCTTGCCATAATCCTCTGCTGACATCTTTGCCTGGTCTCTCTGACTAAACTAAACTAACAAAAAATAAATAAAACTATTGTGGTATGAAAGTCTGAATGTCTACCTTGTGGCTGCTGAGAGAATGCACACCTTTAGTGACAACTGCTTACAGGCTACAGAAGTTCAATATCCACACCACTGCTCACCAATATGTGACATCCCCACTCTGGGACAGATCAAGGACCACTGAAATTGAAGAGGGATGCTCACTTGGAATACAAATGGAAACAGTCAGTATTTCTTGATGCAGACCTCTCTGCATCAAGCATAATTTCCCTTAAGAGTACACAGAGTACACACTTAGCCCAGAGTCTGGGTTTCTTTCTCTGTCTCTCCCAAGGTCCCCAATAAGGCTCCCCACTGGCACAGCTTCAGAGTTAAGTCTTCAGCCAATTGCCCAAACCATGTCCTCCACAACTCTGTGAAACCAGCCCAAGTAGCTGACACACACACACACACACCCTGTTTGATATTTAGTTTTCACACACACACACACACACACACACACACACACACACACACACACACACACACACACACACACACACACACACACACACACACACACACACCTGGGAAGGGCTGTCACAGATCACCTACTCTGCCAACTTTTCCCAGACTATAAAGTGCTTATAGTCTTATAGTGACTGACTGCCATCAGTCAGTTATTATAAGGCTGTTAAAAGGGTATCCAATTATACTGAGTGAAATTTATATTAATACAAATGGTAATGTTGACCAAACAGCCAGGCTTTCAGGAGTGGCCAGAGTTATCACCAAATGAATATGTGCAAATATTCTCAAAACATAAATATTTTCTAAAAAGGACCAGCCACAATTAAAAGTTTAAATATATTTCATAATAAATAATAAAAGAACATGAAAATACCAAATATATATTTACAGTAAATACCAGAGTTTCAGTCACAGGAAATATTGAAAATAAAGCTGGAAAGAGTCACACAGTTACTGAAAACACAATACTTAGCTATTCTCACTATATTTTCTGACTAATCTAAAGAATTACTGTTCCTACTTACTGAATAGAGAAACGTAAGATAATGTAGGTGAGTGGTCCTTGTCAGATCAAAGTCAGAATACAGAATGCTGAAAGGAATATTCTACTAATATCTAAATATTATTTCTGGCTTACAGAATGACATTGCATGCATCTGGTTATCTGACTCCATTTCCCATGCTATCACCAGCACTAGAAGCTGCCAGGATTTTAGCACCTACATGTCAATAGTACACACACAAAAGCATTATTCAGATGTGGTGCAGCTGCTGGAAGTCATATAACCATAAAGCTATTTCACTCTTCCTACAGGAGCTGCAACCTATTCTCTAGCACAGACATTGTATCTCTGGCTACATTCAAAACTGCGGGATAACATCTTTATGGCTTAACCCATAAAGTAATTTAACTCAGATATATTTTAAAGTTTGAGATTAACCTCTTCTTTTCCAGTCCTCTGTTAAAATATATGCATTTAATTAAGTTACAATAATACATGTACATTTCTTTTCTTTCCAGCAGGACATACTTTTGATACATTTTAACACAAGCAAGCTTCACAAATACATTTTCGACACAAGCATCTGTACAAATCAGTTTGATATACAAATGCCATATAATTATTTGCAAATTTCCAGCTAGCTGTGCTGGCATATGTTACACATCCAATGCCCCACTTCTCCTGGCATGTCTGACAGTCCCTCCTTTCATCACACCTTCATCTTTTGTAATAAGGTTACAGAGAGACTTGATACCCAAAGTAAATGAAAAAAGTTTATGTACTATCAAAATTAAATTATGTACAATCAAAGTAAATTAAAAGAAAACTTTGATGTGGCAACCATCCTTGTGAAAATAAATTCAGGATGGATAATTATTTTGATTTAAAACACTTGGAAGGGTAGGCATTGATTTTAATATGCTTAAATTATGTTTTTTAAAAGGTTTTTCTATTTTGTATAAATGTTCTTAATAAGGGGTATTTTAAAATGTCTTTGGCTCTTTAAGGAGAACAAATTTTAATTAATTAATTGAGATCACATGTCTGTTAATTGGAATTGTCTTTGTTATTTAAAGGCTGGTATTTTATTGTTTAATGTTCTGAAGAAGTCCCATATATTTTCCGGGATGACAGCGCTCAACTTTATTTGCTGTAATACAATTTATTTCGTTTTTTTGGCTGTATTATTTTGTTATTATTTTGAAACCAGTACTTATTCTGCTGCTTTGACCATCGTGCATTTTGTGTGGATTACTGGTTATTGTACTGAAACCTTGTAGTCCATGAAATGTAAATGCATTGAAGTTGCAGGAGGGATTCAAGCATGATGTCTGAATTTGAGTTTGTTATTTCAGAATGTTCATTAAGGGTACTCTGCTACCAATATATTGCCTTTTATAGGCAAAGGCTTTAGCACGTATGTGAAAGAGTTGGTACAGGAAATGTAAGCCACCCCTGGTTAAAAAGGAAGTCTTATCTACTCTCTCACCACAAGTCAACACGTACTGAATCTCATATTAGATAATAGAATTACACCAACTACTTAGACAATAATTTAAATCAATTGTCTTGTGAAGGCAATTATCTTGTCTTGATAGCTAAGCATTTTAGGTTCAAAGGTAAGTACTAGGCTAGCTGCCCTTGAGGGCCATTAAAAACTATTCAGTTTCCCATTTTGTGCTCAAATTAACTTATCGCATTTGGTTAGAGATTGGCCTTACCCATCCCATGGTTGATAATTACATGTTACCTGTAATGAGAATAAATGAGATCATACCATAGGTAATTTAAGGGGACCCAGGCATGGGATAAAGCATTTAGGAGCTACCTCTGTCCATTAGTAGAACAGCAGTAGTCCTGAGGTAAATGTATTCTTGGTGAAGGCGGGATACTACTAAAAAAACAGTGTCATTCCAGTTTAACACGTGCATATTAAGTTCTATCATGTCTGTCTGTATGTCACTCTAGGTGGAGTGCCTCAGGTTGTAGTAATATTTGTCTGGTTTAAGTGGCCTTAGGGACCTTGTGACATTACAGATTCTGGCTACAGGTAAGCAGCTTATAGTCATTCTGTTCTTGTCCAATGTAGTGAGTAAGGAACATGTATGCATAATTACAGGGCTACCTTTGACTAAAACATTTTTCTGTATGGAAACATTGGTTTATGGGTTTATGACTGCTTTTCTAATGAATCTGGGGGAGCTAGAGTATATGAATTTGCCAAAGTTTGAGTCAGGAGTGAGTTGGTGTTACCTTGTTTGCTGGAGGCAAGGCTCTTTTAGAATATGTTCCCGCAGGCTTTGACAAAATTTTCTTTATATCCTCAGAGTACTTTATGGAAATAGTGGCATGTGCTGTGACTGCTGTGGTGTTGCGGAGATAAGATACTTACCAAAAGTAAGCTGACACCACCACATTGTGCCTTTTTTTCTGCAGTGTCAAAATAAATAACCTCCCAACATAACAAAATACTCTCTAGATAAACTCAAGGCACTGCAGCTTAATGCTAGGAGTCTAAACAAGAAACTGCAGTCCCTGGAAGCACTTCTCATCTTGGAAGATGCTGACATCAGTGCAGTCACTGAAACATGGTTCAAAGGCATGCAAGGCACAATGGCCATGCAGGGCTACATTTCCTTCCATGTTGTTCAGACCACAAACTGAGCATGAAAGAACCAAAGGAGTAGGTGTATCCATCTTCATTAAGGATAAGTACACCTTCTGACTAGTTAAACAGTATGACTCTCTTCAGCCAGTCCATGTCCAATTAACTATAGACAAAGCCCCTTACCACATCATAGCAAACTATAGGTCCCCCACCATTAAACAGGAAAAGCATACCGCATACATGGGCTTACTGGAGTCACTTGCCATACAGCCTAACAACTTACTCATGGATGATTTTAATTATTAAAAAGACATGCCTCTGGAGTGTTTCTCCCCAGGCCTTGACTGAAAATTGGCTCTGTCTCAGTTGGACATTCCCAGTAAACAAATGTTAAATAAAATAAAATAAATAAAATACAATAAATTCTACCATTGACTGGGAAACATACACAACCACAAACATGCTGGCTCACAGATTCTTGGACGTTGTCAGTGCAAATTCTCTCTAATAGATAGTCAGCACATCTACAAGAGGCATACATGTCCTGGACATAGTACTCACTAACATGGGAGAGCATTGCATCCCCCCCCCCCGATGTCCTCCCTGGTAAGACCGGACCATAAATCAGTCTTGTTGGATGTACTTATAAGACCAGATACCCCATCAAGCTAAAAAATGCTTAACAATTTTTCAAAGACAAATTACCTCCTACTAAATGATGGCATAAGAAGTTTCAAAGCACCTTCAAATGCAAATAACATGGACTACTATGCAGAGGTATACACTAATGCCCTGTATAACCACTTAAGCAGATGTATACAATTGGCTGTACCTGACCAGATTAAAACCAGGTCTTTCCCAAAAAACAAGCCACCCTGTTGCACCCCTAGTATAAACAGGCTATTCAACTAGAGAAAAAAAAATGTCCAAGAACAAGAGGGATCTGACTAAACTGAGGAAGAAATCCCTCTTTAGCTTAAACAAACAAATTCAAGATCTTGTCAAGTCCTCCAAAGCTAATTACAAAGCAAAACTAGTCTCCCTAACTAAGGATAATCACAAGGCATTCTTTAACTACATCCACAATGTAAAAGGGAATACCTAGCTATGCACTGAACTGGTTGTGGATGACACCACCCATACTCAGCTGGAGGTAATAGACAACCTGCTAGCTGACAGATTTGGAACAAACTTCACCCCCGTGTCCCCTCCAGTCATCCCCATAGTATACCTACCCCCATTTCTCAGCCTATTATCTCAAGAGAGCAGGTCATCTCAGCGCTCTCCAAGGTTAAAAACATGGCATCAATGGGACCAGACAACATCCCAGCTTACCTTTTAAACAACTTAAAACATGATCTAGCAGACAAACTTGGATCTCTGTTTAACTACAGCCTGCGAACTGACTATGTTCCGGTGGAATAGAAGACAGCAACAGTAATCCCTCTGCACAAAGGGGACCATCAACCTACCCTGGGGATTATAGGCCCATAAGCTTGACTAGCCTCATCTGTAAGGCCATGAAAAGAAGTATTATGGACCTTATTATCAAGGACATATGAAATCTACAAAAATCTGGATTCAACCCAGTTTGGATTTGTTAAAGGTACATTGTGCCTGTTAAATTTTGTTGACTTCTTCGAGAAAGTCACTAAGACCCTGGACGAGGGAAAGACACTGCATACCACCTATCTTGATATAGCCAAGGTATTTGACACAATTCCCCACACAGGTATTACAGAGAAATGCTCCCAATTGGGAATTATCCCCTACATTACCAAGGATAATGAGGGAAACATACTCACAAGCGAGGAGAGTGTGTTGAGGAGATGGAAAGAGTACTTTGAGGGGTTGATGAATGAAGAGAATGAGAGGGAGAGAAGGTTGGATGATGTAGGGATAGTGAATCATGAAGTACAATGGATTAGCAAGGAGAAAGTAAGGATAGCTATGAAGAGAATGAAGAATGGAAAGGCTGTTGGCCCAGATGATATACCTGTGGAAGCATGGAGGTGTTTAGGTGAAATGTCAATGCAGTTTTTAACCAGATTGTTTAATGAAATCTTGGAAAGTGAGAGGATTCCTGAGGAATGGAGAAAAAGTGTTTTGGTACCAATTTTTTAAGAATAAGAGTGATGTGCAGAGCTGTAGTAACTACAGAGGGATTAAATTGATCAGTTACAGCATGAAGTTATGGGAAAGATTAGTGGAAGTAAGGTTAAGAAGGGACGTAATGATTAGTGATCAGCAGTATGGTTTCATGCCGGGAAAGAGCACTACAGATGCGATCTTTGCTCTGAGAGTGTTGATGGAGAAGTACAGAGAAGGTCAATAGGAGTTGCATTGTGTTTTTGTAGACTTAGAGAAAGCATATGACAGGGTGCCTAGAGAGGAGTTGTGGTATTGTATGAGGAAGTCAGGAGTGTCAGAAAAGTATGTAAGAGTGGTACAGGATATGTACGAGGGTAGTGTGACAGTGATGAGGTCTGCAGTGGGAGTGACGGATGTGTTTAAGGTGGGGTTACATCAAGGATCAGCTCTGAGCCCTTTCTTATTTGCAGTGGTGATGGACAGGTTGACAGACGAGATCAGACAGGAGTCCCCATGGACTATGATGTTTGCAGATGACGTGATCTGTAGTGAGAGTAGGGAACAGGTGGAGGTGATCCTGGAGAGATGGAGATATGCTCTAGAGAGAAGAGGAATGAAGGTCAGCAGGACTAAGACAGAATATATGTGTGTGAATGAGAGGGCGGATAGAGGAATGGTGAGGATGCAAGGAGTAGAGGTGGCGAAGGTGGATAAGTTTAAATACTTGGGGTCAATAGTTCAGAGTAATGGTGAGTGTGGAAGAGAGGTGAAGAAGAGAGTACAGGCAGGATGGAGTGGGTGGAGAAGAGTGTTAGGAGTGATTTGTGACAGACGAGTACCTGTAAGAGTGAAAGGGAAGGTCTACAAGAGGGTAGTGAGACCAGCTATGTTATATGGGTTGGAGACAGTGGCAATGACAAAAAGGCAGGAGTTTTGAGCTGGATGTGGCAGGATTAAAGATGTTAAGATTTGCACTGGGTGTGACGAGGGTGGACAGGATTAGGAATAAGTATATTAGAGGGTCAGCCCAGGTTGGAAGCTTTGGAGACAAAGCCAGAGAGGCACGATTACATTGGTTTGGACATGTGCTGAGGAGGGATGCTGAGTATATTGGGAAAAAGATGCTAAGGATGAAGCTACCAGGTAACAGGAAAAGAGGAAGGCCTAAGATAAGGTTTATGGATGTGGTGAGAGAGCACATGCAGATGGTTGGTGTGACAGAACAAGATGCAGAGGACAGGTAGAAATGGAAACAGGTGATCTGCTGTGGTGACCCCTAACGGGAACAGCTGAAAGATGATGATGATGATTACCAGATGGGTAGCCATCTGGCTCACCAGCAGGACACATACTGTGAAAATGAGTTATTTCGCCTCTAGCAAAAGACCATTCACCACTGGAGTACCACAGTGTTCTATGCTGGGCCTCTTACTGTTTGGAATTTATTTCTCAGAAGTCAGGCAAACTTGGATTGCCTGTGGCTGACCAAGTTCGCTGACGATTGCAAATTGGGAGCAATCACTGAGTGCCCCAATGATGTTAATATACTGCAGACAAGGTTAACACAGACAAATGATTTGTGCCAAAACCACTGATTAAAGCTAAATGCAAAAAATACATTATTATTCCCTTTTGGAAAGCTGACACCCTTGCAAATTACATTATAGACAGCCCCCACCTAAGTGTATACCCAGTGGTACATGCTCTGGGTACTCAGGTTGATAGCAGTCTTAACTTTGACTACCATGTATCCACAATAGGAAGGAAATCCTTCTATGTAACACATCTTATAAGTAAAGGCATCACATCTAGTTCAAAGGACATTTTAATTCCATTATACTCGGCTCTCATCTGACCAATAATTGAGTATAATGCTCCCTTTTTGCATGCACCTCATCAGACACCTGCAGCAATTGGAGAGGCCGCTGAGGTTTCTCACCAAGAAATTACTGGGTACACAAAACAAGTCTTACTCAGAAAGACTGAAAGCCCTCTAACTGTATTCTGTCTCTTACAGATTTCTAAGGGGCAACCTGTGCCTGGCTTACAGGGCAGTCTCTGACACAACCCTGATAGAAATGCTATGCATTCGTAAATCAGAATGAGGGTCACTCACTCCATGGATCTTAACCTAGCCTCTGACATGAACAGATCATGCTGGATAGATAGATACATCTCCTAGAGACTGCCACTTTTCTGGAACAAGCTTCCAATTCACATGAAACTGACTCCTTCCCTGACCCTCTTCATACGCAACCTAGTTCAATGGATGGGTGACTGCAAATTCATTCCTGGGGTGGTACCCATGTCTGTCCTGGAGAGAAGACGTCAGTATTAACTTCCATAGACCATTACCTCTGCAAACTTCACTCAGCAAACCACCAAGAATTGGGACAACTCAGGATAAATATGGCTAGGCTTGTAAGGGCTCTAGGGCTGTTAGCCTAGTAACCTTCTATGAACCTATGTACCTATACAGCAGTACACAAAGATAAAATTAGGCTAGATAGTACAAAGTAACAATAATTTCACCCAACATATTTGCAGAGTTACAACTTGCTGTATGGTACAGGTCACTTGCACACATTGCAGAAGAGTTGTTATGTGATGAGCGCTACAGCTTTAGTTTACACCACAGAGTGAATACTAAACTCAAGCAATGAACTGTGAATACAGAGTTGATCACTACTGAATGCAATAGGTTAGGTTATTTACCACAGAAGGTACCCAGTCCTTAGGACAAAACAACTAAGTTCATATAACCACTTTGTAGAGTAGTAGCTGTTTTAACAGCTCAAGTACTTGTGCACAGCAGCCTGTAAAAGCAGTCAAGTCACTGTACAAAGTAGTGGCCCTGAACAGGACAGCAGCACACCCATAAGAGCAATTTCTGGCCACTGGGCCTTAAATAATGCAGTTAACTAAAAGACAATACTCTGTTCACTAATAGGATTTCAGCAAAATTTCAACTGACGCCAGTGCTTGGTTGCACACAACATAACAATAGGAGAGATGCAATGCATAGCACACTACAAGGAAGCAGTAGAGGAATTAAACAAGGTTTGTCAAGAATGAGGAATACTGCTAATTTACCTACTGGCTACTACCAGAATGTTACCAGTGCTGTTCTCACTCCACCCACATGCAGCTAGGAATCAGTGTGCCTTTCTTCTTCTCTCATTAGATGCTAAACAGTAGCACTGAATCTCAATTTAGTTCCTAAGAAGTAGGTTGCAGGCTTTTTAGTGATCAGCAGTCTCTTCCCATAAACGATTTGCTGAAATCCTGGATAGCATATACTGCACAACAGGATAACAGGTGGCTAAGCTACACAATGGAGTAAAAATTATAACGTAAGAGATTTCTACTGAAATGTTAACAAGACCAATGAGGACAGACACACGCACACACAAACACACGCACATGCACACACACACACACACACACACACACACACACACACACACACACACACACACACACACACACACACATGCACACACACATACACACACACACGCACACACACACACACACACACACACACACACACACACACACAAACATTGTCAAATCAGAGACAGTCTGTAACCAATGTTCCTTTGCTCCTTTTCTTCTAAAGCTGACATCTTAAAAGCAATTTACAGGCCATCCAAAGCCATGAAAGAGCTTATGCAGCTCTTAAGTTTATCTTTGCAATTTCTGCAAGTTAAAGTACTGACATTTGTACCAATGAGCCACATCATGTTCCCTTCCCAGAAAATAAAGGCAATCTCTTGAGAGATCCTGGCTGGTGACTCAGTGACAACAAAAAAAAAACAAGGATCTGCTAGTTCTCTCCTCTCCTGCACTTTTACTAGCTTGTTAGTTTAGCACTTTACTAGACTTCTTGCAGCAATTATTGTAGTACACAAAAGTGGTACCAGCACTAAACGTTCTACAAGGAAACAGCTCCAGTACTTATTAATGCCCACCCCTCCAGGCATGTCTAAAGGTCAGTTCCCTGTGCTTTCCCCTATTAACCTGGTGTACTTGGGCATCCTGAGCAATGTAGCAACTGCCTCGTATACACTGACAACCCTCTCCTCTTACCCCCCAACACTCAGACTTGTGAGAGATGTACTTATATATCCAAATTGGAAGCCATGCACTCTCCAGCCAAGACCGGAATAGCTGGTCAAGAGGAGAAGGTCAACACTTGCACCACACTACATGGAACACACAGCCCTCCAGAACAGACACCAGCATTGTCTTCACATAAAAACACAAACCACACACCCACCTTCATGGAGGCTCTCAATAAAAATCTAACCAAACAGCAGAGACCTCCAAGGCAGAAATGCACTCGACCACCACAACACAACACTAATCACGAGACACATAACTCTCCTAAACAGTGTGCCACTCAACCAAAGCCCCTGAGGCAAAACAGCATGCCCAACACACTAGTCATAGGTGACTCGACAGTGAGGCATACTGATGTCCCACTCACTAGCTTGAATAAGGAGAAAGTAACAGTCAGCTGCCTGTCAGGCGCCAGGATCCGCCACATAACACACGCACTCAGGTCACTCAACAACAGGTACCAATATGACTCTGTCATTGTACATGTGGGTGTGAATTACCTTAGACGTACCTCCCTGGACTACATGAAAAGAGACATGGTGGAGCTCTCGGATTATGTAGCCCAGACAGGTATGACCCTAGCCCTGAGCAGCATCCTACCATCACCCAGAATGATAACACAGTACAAGCAGAAAATTATTTATTTCAACAATTGGATAAGTTTCTGGTGTCATTCTAAGGGGATCCCGTATCTGTCTGCCTGGGATGATATGATTGACAGACCTTGATGCTTTGCCAGAGATGGCCTGCATCTGTCACCCCTGGGGTTCCGGATACTGGCCAAGGCTCTTGCCACCCCTATAGTGCCTTTTTTAGGTAGAGTTCCAAAGACCAAATTACCACCATTAACAGTTACAAACAAATGCAATTTGAGGGTCATGCTGCTCAATGCTATAAGTCTAAATCTCAAAATGCACTTGCTCGAAGTACTCCTTAAAATGGGGAACATCAACATTTTTGCTGTAACAGAGACCTGGTTCAAGGCAGCAGAAAGCACCGCTGCACTACCAGGCTACAACTCATTCCACACGTTTCGGCCCCAGAACTTGGACCGAAGCTCCAAAGGCGGTGGTGTTTCCATATTCATAAAGGATGCGCACACCTCCAGACTGGCAACACAACATAATGCATCTGAGATACTTCAGGTGCAGCTAACATTGGGTAAGACAGCAATTCAGGTCATAGCCTGCTGTAGGTCCCCAACCATGTCCTAAGATTCACACTCAACCTTTATAAGCACCCTGGAGAAAATTAGGGTCCAACCTAACACTCTCATACTGGCCGATTTCGACTACCCCTCCATTAAATGGGAAAACTACTCATGTACCAATACACTTGCCCAACGCTTTCTGGAATTTATTAATTCCAATGCGCTCAACCAACTTGTTCTTATCCCTACTAGAGGTAACATCCTTGACCTGATCATTACTAACATGGACGACCGTTGCTCTACACCAATGGTCAACCCCTCCCTGGTTAGATCTGATCACAAGCTAATCACCTTGGAAATCCACATCCCTCCCACCCTCACAACAAAGGTAACCACCAAGAAAAACTTCTCCAAAGCTAACTTTGAGCTCCTAAAAACAGAGATGGCTAACTTCACAGCACCTATGCATATGGAGAATAGTTGCATGACCACCATATCATACACCAATGCACTGTACACAAATACATGGATCTCGCCATACCCAATAGAACTAAGATGCTTTCCTCAAAAAAAAAAGGAAGCCGATCTAGTGGTCCCCTGCCATAAAGAAACTCTACAACAGAAGGAGGAAACTGATGCAGAATAAGGTAAAGTCCCAAGACTGGAAAAACTCCCTTATAAGCCTCAGCAAAAGGTTGAGATCCCTCATCAAATCCTCTAAAGCTAGCTATGACAACAGAATTGCAGCAGATAGTAAAGACAACCCCAAGGCCTTCTATAGTTATGTAAAGAATCTCCATGGCAATACCCAGATTTGCTCTGAGCTACTGCACAATGGTATCTCCTATACCGAGCCAATAGATATTGCAAATATACTGGCGAACAGATTCAGTGCTAACTTTACCGCTCCCCCCCCCAAAGGACCAATCACAATACCAGTAGATTGCCAGGCACCCAGTACTACTGCTGAACAGGTTAAAACAGCACTGCCCAAGGCCAAGAATACAGCTTCTATGGGACCTGACAGTATCCCTGGCTGTGTTCTGCATGAACTGCAGAGTGAACTGGCACCTCACCTGTGTGCCCTGTTCAATCACAGACTCACCTCAGGCTTTGTCCCTACTGAATAGTGCACTGCTACAGTCATCCCTGTCCACAAAGGAGGAGCGACTACAGACCCTGGAAACTATCGCCCCATTAGCCTGATGAGTCTGATATGCAAAGCTATGGAATGCATCATCATGGACCTAATAAACAAGGATATAGGGAATTTCCAAACTCTGGATCCTACACAATTTAGTTTTGTGAAGGGTAGATCATGCCTGCTCAACTTGGTTGACTTCTTTGAGTCAGTCACCAGAGATGTGGATGAAGGTAAGGTGGTTCATACAGCCTACTTTGATTTAGCCAAGGCCTTTGATATCATACCCCAGGAATCATAGAAAAAGTTACTAAGCTAGGAATCAACCCCTATATCACTAGGTGGGTTGCAAACTGGCTCACAGATAGAACCCAGAGTGTGAAAGTAGCTGACTCCAAGTCAGACTGCTGACCAGTCACGAGTGGAGTCCTACAGGGTTCGGTCCTGGGTTCTCTCCTGTTTGGTGTCAACTTCTCTGAAGTCCAGGCCAACACGAAGGGACTCTGGCTGACAAAGTTTGCAGATGATTGCAAGTTGGGAGCTATTATTAACTCCCCAAGTGATGCTGACATCCTACAGAAAGGCTTCAATGAGATCAATGACTGGTGTCAGAACCATGGCCTTAAGCTCAATGCCAAAAAATGTGTTTTCATCCCCTTTGGGAAAAACCCGGTTCCTTTGAATTACCACATTTATGGTGGTCTATTGAACACAGAAGGTGTTATAAGAGATATGGGAACACAGATTGACAGCAACCTCTCTTTTGACCACCACATTGCCACTGTGGTCAGAAAGTCCTTCTATGTGGCACATCTCATTACTAAGGGTGTTTCAGCCAGGAAGAAAGAGGTCATTGTCTCCCTCTACTCTTCCCTCATTAGGCCAATCATCTAGTACAAAGCCCCATTTGGCATGTACCTCACTAGACACCTGCAACAACTGGAGAGGCCGCAAAAGTACCTCACAAAGAGGATCCTAGGCATTAACACTTATCCTATATGGACAGACTCAAAAAACTCCAACTATTCTTGTCTCATATCGCCTAATTAGAGGCGATCTCTGCTTGACTTACAAAGCCATGTCTGACCCAGCTCTGTTAGAAATGCTACATCTAAAGAAATCCCAGTCCCTCCACACCACACACTCCAGAGACCTCAACCTCATTACCACAATCAATAGAACATGCTGGAGGAACAGGTTCATAACCCAGAGACTGCCCATGCTATGGAATAGACTTTCCATACATGTCAAGCAGAGCACCTCACTGGCCCTCTTCAAGAGAAATCTTGATGAGTGGATGGGAAATAGAAAATTCACCCCGGGGATCACTCCAGTGGCTCTACTCGACAGAGGCACTAGGAACTAAGGTTGGGTGGCATAATGCCAAGGTAATCCTATGGGCTAGGCTTGTAAAGGCTCTAGGGCCATTAGCCTAGTACACACCTATGAATCTATGAACTAATGGATACTTTCCTATGACAAATTATAGGCTCAAAGACTATGTTGTGGCACAGAGAAATAAAGTCCCAAATTTGCCCCAGAAATACTCAGTCCAGGGATCGAAACCTGTTCTGCAACATCAACAGAACAGTTTGGAGGGACAGGTATGTCTTGCAGATGATACTGCTGCTTTGGAACATCTGGAACAGACTTCCCACCCACACAAAACAAAGTTCCTCTCTGTCCATATTCAAGCACAATTTAGATCTATGGATGGGAAACAGAAAATTTGTCCCAGGACTACCCTCTGTACCACTAATGGACAGAAGCAGCTCCAAAATGCTTTATCCCATCCATGAGTCCCCTCAAATTATCTATGGTTTGATCCCAGTTATTCTCATTAAGGGTAATATATAATTATTAATTATGGGATGGGCAAGGTCAATCTATAACCAAATGGGATAAGTTATTTCCAGTCCAAAAAGGGAAATTGGCTAGGCTTAAAATGGCCCACAAGGACAGATAGCTTAATACTTACCTATGAACATGGAATCCTCGGGGTGTAGCAGGCTAACACTAATGTACAATGGGGAGGGTGTGCTGGCTCACTGCCACCATGTGTATGGTATAGAAGATGGTATGTGAAGACGGATACCACATGGTCCATTACATTGGTGACCACCTCAGTGATGTGGCCTACCACCTGTTCATTTTGGCCACTAGATGAATGAGACCCAGACACCAAACAACTACAGATAGCAGTTGTCTTTGAAATATTATGTAGTTGTGTGGCACAATGGTCACAACACCTTTATTCTTTGTCCCCTGACAGTTGAACATTTGTGTTTCAGGGAACTGCAATGGTCCTACACTCAGTGTGTTTGCTTTGGCTATGTTTGTGAGGGCTGCAGAGGATTGCACTGTTGCATTGGGGGTGGGGCCTGCCTTTCAGATTTATAGTATGCTTTGCATTTACTACGTTTGATATGTTCTTGGTTAGAAAGTGAAGAATGTCTATTGCCTGCACCTTGAAATGCACCCAGTAAACAAGTGTGGGATGCATTCTTGCATGTCTGTGTGCTTTTAGTGACTTTCGTGCCTCTTGCCTCTATATTTCATAGTTATGTACTTTATTGTGTGGTTGCTTGACATGTTTATTTCAAATGCTGCATATGTGATTGTTGTTTAGGGGTTGGCGCATCTTGCATTCATTACAATTGCCTGTTGCATACTCTTTGCAGCTGTATTTTCAAGTACTATATGGGTGATTGCTTTTGGAGGGGATCCTCTATTTCTTTCTACAGGTGTGAGTATGGTGTGCTCCTGTATTACCTGCTCAGTATATCTACATCTTGGTATGCATATCTCAGATACTCTGTTTTTCAGTGCATTAGGTTCAGGTTATGTACATTCAGGCATTCTGCATTTAGGAAGTTATAGGTTCTATCTACTTTGTAATTTGCTGCACTTAACTATTCTAGGTGTTGATGGATGATTAACAATTCAGTTAATTTCAGTGACTGTACATAATGTATAAATGTCAAATAACTGATTTTAACAATTGGCTTAGCTTTTGGTGTCAGTCCAAGGGGGGTACAATATTTGATGGCCTGAGAGGACATGTTTAACAGACGATGTTGCTTTGCCAGGGATGGTCTGCACCTATACCCTCTAAGCTTTTGGATATTGGCAAAGACCTTTTCCACCCTTATAGTACCTTTTTTAGGCAATGCCATACTAAGAAACTTCCCCAATTTAAATGAACCTATGAAATAATATCTGAAGGTGGTACTGCTCAATGATAGGAGTCTTAACAAGAATCTCCAATCCTTGCAGGCCTTCCTCTCAACGGACAGTGTAGAAATCTGTGTAGTAATGGAGACATGGCTTAAAGTCACAGACAGTACCCCAGAAATGCAAGATTCTAACACCTTTCACATTTATAGACTGGCTACTGTACAGGAGGGAACTAAAGGTGGAGGAGTCTCAGTCTGTATTAAAACCAACCTCATAGCCTTCTAGTTAAAGTGCATGACCCACTGGAACTCATAGATGTGCAATTCACTATAAAGAGGGTCTCATACCATTTCCTTGCAACCTGTAGTTCCCCGTCCATTTCCCAGGAAACCCATACTGCTTATCTCAATCTACTAGATTCCCTCATCATTCAACTCAATACGATATTCATGGGGGATCTAGACTATCCCTCTGTAGATTGGAAATCCTACACCACTTCTAATGCACAAATCCAGTGATTCCTAAAGTTTGTTAATACCAAAATCCTGAAACAGTTAGTCCATTCTCCTACCAGGGGTACAAACAACCTTGACCATGTATTCATGGACATGAGAAGTTGATGTTTCTCACCCAGTGTAATGTCTTTGCTCATCAGGTCTGACCATAAGGCAGTATTGTTTGAAATAAAAATTAAATCTGGGGATCCAGTGAAACTAAAAAACTTTACTATTCCAAGGCTAACCTCACTATACTAAATGGCACCTTGGCTAAATTCCAAGCACCACCAAAACCAGTAAAAAACATAGCATATTGATAGCTGTATAGGGCGAGCTATACCCACTTGTACTGAGAATGAGACAAACTCAAAAGGAAGCCATCTATACAACAAAATAATAAAATCTTGGCCAATAATACTAGGAACAAAGACATAAATACTAAAAACCCCCTAATCAATCTAAACAAACAGTTAAGAGGATTAATTAATACTTCAGAGGCTAAACTTGAAGAAAATATAGCTTCTCAGGCAAACAACCACAAAGCTTTCTACAGCTGTGTCCATAACCGCAAGCGAAATATGCAGCAATGCGTATAACTTATTGTAAATGGCATCACCCATACTGAACTGAAGGCCATTGCCAACCTTTTGGCTGACAGGTTCAGCTCAAATTTCTCCCCCCACTATCCACCCAATAGTTCAAAGGAAATAATGCGTACGACAATCTCCCCTACCATTACTAGGGTACAGGTCATCAATGCACTTTCCAAGGCCAAAAACAATGCATTAATGGGCACCAAAACTACCCTGGGATGCTTATTTAGTAGCATGAGACATGACCTCTCCAGACCAATTTAATCGCTTTTCAACTGAAGCCTGCAGTCAAGTTTTGTGCCCAAGGAATGCAAGATGGCTACTATGATTCTCCTCACAAAAGAGGTCCAACCATTGATCCAGGTAACTACAGACCTATAAGTCTGACCAGCTTCATATGTAAGACCATAGAAAGAATCATCATGGACATGATAAATGAGGACATAAATCACTTGCAAGCACTAGACTCATCACAGCTCAGCTTTGTTAATGGAAGGTCATGCCTATTAAATCAGGTGGACTTTTTTGAGAGGGTCAACAAAGCATTGGAGGAAGGCAAGACTGTGCACACAGCTTACATAGACCTGGCCAAGGTGTTTGATACAATACCCCATTCAGAGATTCTAGACAAGCTCCATAAAATCCACAATGTTAGAAGTTTGTTAAAACAAGTGAACACAGGAATTAGGACTGCTCATAGAGATTCATGTGGTATAGCAGAAGTAAATAGGATATGTTACTCTGCAGCTAAATTAATAAGAGATAAAGTCTTACCATAAACATACTAGGCAGTAAGAGAAAGCAAGGAGAGAAATCAAATGCCACCATGGAAGTATCAAATAGCAAAATCTATAAAGCAATTAAGACAAGAAGTGCCACTTTAGAAGAGTATAGAAGTGGGAACAGATCAACAAAAATACTCAGAAAGATAGACTTGATAAAAGTAATGTGCAGTATCAGACCAGATCACAATCTATCATGCACTATTGCAAATAATTGACTAAAAATATGAGCACAAGCAGAAAAACTTAGAAGATATGCTGATAGTTATAAAGGAAATGTACAAAATAAGCAATTTATTGATGACCTAAAAAAGTTTTATAGAAAACTGAGACACAAGGCAAAAGGAATTGAAACACCACCAGAAAAAGAAGAAATAGATACATTTTGTATAAATATCTATGAAGATCTTGTGGAACACAACAAAGATGCTGAATGGATAGAAGAATTGAAAGGAAAAATAAGAAGTTCAAATGTACAGGATGTGAAATGGGATGAAGTAACTGCCAGAGAGATTGAAACAAATTTAAGAAGTATTCCAAAATGGAAAACCTCAGGCCCAGATGCAGTACACAACTGTTGGCTAAAAGTATTAACATCTTTACATGAAGATTTAGCCATGAGTAAGAACTATTTATATGTGCACCCTGAACAGACACAAACCTGGTTAACAACAAGAAAAACAATACTCCTACTTAAGAGTGATTCTGCAAGCTATCCTAAAAATATAGACCATTGACTTGCCTTCCGATGATGTATAAACTATGCACTGAAATTGATGCTGACAGAGTTTATAGTCATTTAGAAGAAAACTCAGTCCTGGCAGTAGAAGAAAAGTGTAACGGAAGTCATATGGAACAAAGGATCATTTGTTGTTAAATAAAGTCATAATGGAGAACTGCAAAAAGGGTAAGAATCTAAGTATGGCATGGACAGACTGCAAAAAAGCAACTGACTGTGCCAAAAAAATAAAAGAAAGTATATAAGGTGAAGGATCAGTTGAGAAGGCAAGAAATGTGGAAAATGCATAAATATAGTTTCAAGTATAGAAAACACTTGAAACAATCTCATGTTGATCAAGACTGAATGCAGGAATGGTTAAGGAGAGGTAAATTTAAACCAAAAGATGAAAGGCTAATATTGGCAACCCAAGATAGTAGACTACATACACGTTGTTTTTCAAAGTCCACTGAACATGTGGGAGAAACAGATGAGTGTAGGTTTTGTAAAAAAGAATTGGAAACAGTCAACCATCTTGTTGCTGGTTGTGATATACTAATGGCAGAAGGACTGTATACTGAAAGGCATAATAATGTGGCAAGACTGTTGCATCGGGGACTGTGCAAACATTATAATATTAAAGTAGCTGAAAAACATTGGAAACATGAGCCACAAAGCATTGTTGAAAATGATGAAGTTTATATCACATGGGATCACCCCTTACCAACAGTTCAAAAATAGATGAGAGAAAATCAGATACAGTAATCCATGAAAAAGAAGACATAAGTAGCAGTGATCACTGAAATTGCTATACACAGTCTACTGGAGAGATAGGTATGTGTCCCAGATACTACCCCGTCTACGGAACAGGCTCCCCATTAAAGGGAAGCAGAGTTCCTATCTAACCCAATTCAAGTGCAACTTGGACAATTGAATGGGAAATCAGAAATTCATCCCTGATTTGGCACCTATGTCTCTAATGGACACATGTAACCTATAAATGGTTCATCTCCCAGGCCCATGCTTACACTTATCAAGGGTATCAGGACTTGTCAGAGATTTGGGATGTATTGCTAGGCTTAAAAAGGCCTGTGTTGTTGTTGTTAGCCTAGTAAACACCCATGAACCTATGAAAAGTGTCTTACATGCAGAAAGATACAAAGTAATAAAACAGTAGGATTTGCAGGCAGAAATGAAGGCAATGTGGAAGAAGGATACCCAGACAGTTCCAATAGTAGTAGGAGCAACAGGTCTTATAAAAAATAATTTACAGTTGTACTTAGATATGTTAGTAATGCATGTAACAATATTAATTTCATGAGCTTTAATCATACTTTGACTTAGGAATGCGGTCCATTCCTGTCATGGTATTAGAAATCCAAAAGACCTGGAGAAATTAACGAAAAATATTAGGTATAAACCCTTTTATCACCCATTGGATAGCCAACCGGCTCAATGATAGGACCCTTGGGGTCAAAACAGGTGAGGTCAACTTCACCAAGAGGCCAGTCACCAGAAGTGCCCCCCAGGGCTCAGTACTGGGCCCACTTCTTTTAGCATCTGTTTCTCTGAAATGAAAGCAAATATTGAAGGTTTATGGCTGACTAAATTTGCAGATTATTGCAAGCTGAGTGTTATCATTTACTCCCCTGCAGACACTAGCACTCTTCAAGAAGGCCCATCTCTGACTAACAAATAGTATCAAAGCAATGGTCTTAAACTCAATGTTATGAAATGCATAATTGTACCCTTTGAGAAGTCAGGCATCCCAGCTAATTACCATGTTGATAATACGCCCCTAATGGTTGACCCAGTGGTCAAGAATCAGGGTGTGCACATAGATAGTAACCTTACCTTCGACCACCACATGGCCACCAACATTGAAGAAATCCTTTTATGTTATGCAACTTAAAAGTAAAGACATGGCGTCTATGCCCAAAGAGGTCATTATCCCACTATACTCCACCCTTATCAAATCAATCATAGACTACGATGCTCCATTCAGTATATAACTGACCAGGCATGTGCAGCAACTAGAGCAACCTCAGAGGTTCCATACAAAAACAGTACAAGACATAACAGACCTGCCTTATGCAGAGTGCCTTAAAGCCCTTGCCCTCTACTCAGCCTCCTATAGATTGCTGAAGGGTAATCTATGCCTGACATACAAGGCATCTGTAAACTCCACATTTATGAATCTCCCTCACATTTGTACATCAAACAGTAGCAAAAATACAAGATCTAGGGACCTGAATTTTGTCTGTGACTTAAATAGAACATGCTGGAGAGACAGATATGTGTCCCAGAGACTGCCCCTCCTATGGAACAGGCTTCCCAGCCAAATGAAGCTGAATTTGTCTATTACCCAGTTTAAGTGCAACCTAGATCAGTGGATGGGGAACAGGAAATTTACACTGGGCCTGGCACCCGTGTCCCTTATGGACAGAGGTAGCTTAACATGCCTTGCCTTTAATGTCCTATTTGGATGCTGGACATCATTATTCTTTTGGGAAAATTTGGCTAGGCTTCGAAAGCCCCCCTGAGTTGTTAGCCTAGTAACAATCTATGACGACTCTATGAAATATACACTTCTTAATCAGACTTCATTTTATTTTTTGCATTCAAGACAAATTTAGCACAGTCATGGAGTAGTCCTTACTGATTCAAATAATGTAATATATTTTTACAGGTTAAAGCTCTTTTTTAACTGGGATGGGATACCACATATGTAGGTATGTGAAATAATAATGAAATTTGTACCTATCTTTAATGGAGATAGTGCAAATAAGATTGATGAGTCATGCGGTCCTGTTTTCTGTGTCAGTCTATAGTAATGCTTCATGGTTTTAGAAGCTATGTACCTTCTAATTTGTTCAGGTGATAATGTCTGGTGAACATATGCTATAAGACTTGAGATACGAAGGCATGACTATAGTCAGTTCAGACAGCATTTGTGTGTGTGTGTGTGTGTGTGTGTGTGTGTGTGTGTGTGTGTGTGTGTGTGTGTATGAAAAACTGTGGGTCTGTATGTTTGTGTTCCTAACTGTGGGTCTGTATGTTTGTATGTCTGACTGTAGGTGTCTGTTTGTGTTTGTGTAGGTACATATACTGCTATATGCAAATGTATGTTTTTGTGTGTTTGTGTGTATGTGTGTGTGTGTGTGTGTGTGTGTGTGTGTGTGTGTGTGTGTGTGTGTGTGTGTGTGTGTACAAGTGCACACATGTGAGTGCTTGTATGCTTGTGGATAGCTACTCATATGCATGCATGAGTGTAGCCATGTCTGTATGTATGCATGTTTATACTTATGTATTAAGATGTGTGTGTGTTTCTGTAAGTGTTGTGTGCATTTAAATAGCTACTCATGTGCGTACATGCATGTATGTGTACATATGCATACCTACACATCAGTATCTGTGTGTCTGCTTGAGCGTGTGTGTGTGTGTGTGTGTGTGTGTGTGTGTGTGTGTGTGTGTGTGGTTTAAATTTTTTAAATGTCAAGGACATCCTCGGCCAAAACTAGTAGGAAGTTCCAAGGGTACAGCCTCTGAAAAGCAAATGAATATTCTCCAAAGGATTCATGATGGCCTGCCAGAACCTTCTGCAGTCCCAGGGTGGGAAAAGCAGGCACTAGCAGGCTGGTACCAGGAGAGGTGTTCCTTATGGAAAGGTGAAGATTTGAATGGGCAGTTGTATATATTTGACTGTGTTCATATCTCAATACGTGCATACATCCATATGTGCACACATGCATATGTGTTTGTATGTATACATACATACATATGTATGTGTGTGTGTGTGTGTGTGTGTGTGTGTGTGTGTGTGTGTGTGTGTGTGTGTCTGCACATGTATGCCTTTGAGATTATTCCGTTTGTGTACATGCATATGAATGTATACTTATACATATGCAAGAAAAAAAAAAGAAAAGCAAATGAATTTACAAGCTGAAACCTTAAATACAGGAATTGATCATAAAGACATTCATAAATGGTTCAGTTTATTGTCTTACACATCTTCAAAATTGCTGAAGAAAGATGTCAGTAAAACAGATTACTTAGCAATTTTCTTTTCTCAAAATGGCTTAATATGTGATCTCTGCAAGATACTTCAGTGAATTTTTTGACAACTAGTGAATTAAGGAGGAGCATGTTCTAAAATTAACATCTAAAGTACCTTTAGGAGTTGCTAACTGAAAACAATGTAGTCTCTCAAGTGCCTGCACATCTGAATATTTGTGTTGCAACCATGTTACTTTACTGCCCTAGCCTGGTTTTATTTCCTGATGAGTACAATGTACAAAAAGAATAAAACAAGAAAAAAACATACTGAAGTTACATTGTTTTGACTGTTGCCATTGAGGGAAAGAAAGACTCTAATCAATTAAATGGGCAATTGTCTCCGTTAAAAAAGCAAAGAAAATACTATCATCCTGTATAATTTAGACATTTTTGTAGTATTGGCAGAATGACAGCAGTCAATGCATCTGTTTAACAAACTGACAAATCGTCAATATCCTCATCTGATCTGATTAGATTTTGTAGCCTTCCTTTGAAAATGAGAGTGTCGAAGGTGATTTAGTTATGTCAGCAGATTGTACTTTGATGGACTCTGTAGATATGCCGTAAAGAACTAATATATAGTTCATCTGAACACGTAGGGATTATTTACTTGCAGCAATACTATTGAGCTGGTGGTTGCCAGGAAACGCAGTGACACTGACTCAGGCAATAAAGTCACACATCAAAAGCTTTCTAAAGCAAATGTTCGATAAACATTTGTGTTACCATCAATTGTGCATCAGGAAGTGTATTCCATTGTGATTGCCCATAGCATTTTAGCTTTGCTTTATCTGAGAAGAAAAATAATTGCCTACTTCAGTGTCTATAGTTTATTCAGTAGTGTTTCTTTTAAAAGCCATTGTCCCAGTTTGGCAAGCATGTTGACTATGACTATAACGGAATACAACATGTCAGTTCAATAGTCTGTTTCTGAGGTAATAGTTGCTTTAGATAAGCATCTTGCCAGCAAAGTATTTATGAAAATGAGCTACAAAGTGATTTGTACATCATAGCTCAATGCCCGCTTATGTTGTACAGCTGGAAGAATGTCAGAATCTATAGAAAATATTGTTGTTTCATGGATTACTTCTTTGGACTAGTCTTCACTATTGGATGAAATCAGAAGAATAACAAATTATTGCAGTACATTTTCCTGCTAGCTAGACTCAGGTCATTTGACTTTTACAATGATGAAGTCTGTACGTAGATATAAACATGAGATTCAACAGAAAGAAATTCAGTAACAATGCTGCTAACACTTACACTAAAATCTTTGAATTAATTACTGTGGACACATGATTAGATAAATATTACAATATATAAAGGAGCAGTATTGCATTGTCAGCGGTCTTTTTTAATATGTCCAAAGGAAGCTTTAGGAGCACTGTTATTTATGTACGTATATATGCATGTACATATGCATACATCCTATTGCTGTGTTAGTTTTTGTCTGCTACTCTATAGTAAAGATTACAAATGTAAAGTCCGCATACCTTGCAAAACTTAAGCAACTTTCAGTTGTGGGCTGCAGTGCCATGAATCAGCTACTACTAGTAAGTGTACATATTGAATAAATGCAGGGTGATGGTATTCCAGTTTAAAAAAGCAGAATCCTGCTAAGGATGCTACTAAATGTACACGGTCCGTCACAGGTTCTGAAACAGAAATGTTATTTTCTCTGGTTTCATAAAGCAAGCACAGTGATCAGAACAAAGATGATGTGAAATAAGTCCAAGGTATCTTGGAAAGCAGGTCATGAAGGCCAACAATAGCCTAGATAACCAAAGTGCACCCCACCCCACCCATACAATTATCTGAGATCAAGCATAAAAACAGAGATGCTTGCATCTGTAATTCTAACAAGGGTATTTGTAGTACAGATATTTGATATAAATCAATAAATCATTTGTAGATGTGTAAATGTGGTAGGGAGCAAAAACATCTTCAGTGCATTTATGTGAAATTTTAAGTGTAAGCAACCTTCTTGTATACTAATTTGCACACTGCAGTATTTTCAGTAATTTCCTTCTCTCCATTCTATAGCAATCATGGAGATAGCATACATATAGTATGGGTATGGTGGCTCAGTCCTTAACATCGGGGGTGAAGGGCATAAAAACTCTTTCCAAAAATGTTTTGATATTGTTAGGTGCTTGCAGAGAAGTATTTTTGTCACACTTTTACTTCTATCCTTGTTTTGAGCATAAATGCATCAAATATATATTTTGTTTCCTAATACATGGTTGTATGTGTTGTGTTGTGTGTATGCATGTGAGCATGTGAAAAGACATATGAGAAAGATGACTGAAATAATTTCTGCCACATGTAAACTGCACTGTCAATACATCTATCTATCTATCTATCTATCTATCTATCTATCTATCTATCTATCTATCTATCTATCTAATCTATCTGTGTATGTGTGCCCGCATGTATATGGCTCCCTATTGAAATATCAGCACTCAAAATGCTGAGTGCTGAAAAGTTGAAAAAACAGTGAAAACACAGGAGAAGAATTTTAAAATTGCTCATCTGTGTAAAATTTATTTTCGGGTGCCCCTGGCACCCCCCTGACTGAAATTATATATACCAACTCCGAGATCACCATACCCTGAATAAAAGGGAATATTCCAAGAAATGACATCAGTCTTAGTATATATAAGTCCAATCTTTTTGCCATTTACTCTAGTGGGTCCCTACATTTTAAATGGTTGCCTATATATATATATATTACAAACACAAGGAGCAGGGTTTGAATCTCACAAGGGATAATTGACTAGGGTTAAAACGGCTCATAAGGGCAGTTAGCTTAGTACTAACTTATGAACTATATATATAGCCCTACTTGCTATCCCCTTACCATGACCTACTAGCTATCCCCTTAAGTGGGTTTCGCAAAAGTGCACTTTCGAGTAAGTGCACTTTTACATAACCCAGGGTCTACTGTGTAATTTTGAAGAATTGTATTTTCGAAGTTATACAGTAGACCTAAATATATATATATATATATATATATATATATATATATATATATATATATATATAAACACACAGGAGTACAACATAACCTCCATAATTCATGTAGCCATTTTATAATTACACAATATCCATTAGCACATACGGCCTACTTTATGAATTCTGACATCATAATGCCATTGCCCACAAAGTTGTCTTTCTTCATTCATAACTTCACTGGGCTAGTCTTAGTAAAGTAGTATGGGTCACTATTGCCCTTAGATTCATAGGTAAATACTAGTGTATCAGTCTGCAGACTGTTGCAAGTCTAACCAATAACCAGAGGTCAGAGTCAATACCTGCACTTTTTAATCATGAGGTAAAGACCTTAGCCATTAAGTCAAACCGTCCCCAAACATGTTGCCCTGGTCATGTGTATGAAGATTCCATCTGTAATAAAGCTGATGTTCATGTTATAGTAGATATTATCAGTAGCTGAGATAAGAGCTGTCATGCGTTATAAGGGTTTCTGAAACCATCTTGCTGGTCACAAAGGTGGGCGTAGCTATTTATAGTTTTATGTAAAAGTTTTTCATATATTTTTGTTAACGGACAGAGACTGGAGATAGGTTTATAATCTTAACACTGGACTGTCCTGGACTGTCATTGTGTTTTCTGCACTGTGGATGAGATTCATGAAGCTTTTACTCACCTTGTAAGCTTGGTGTTTTGTAAGTCTGATCCTCCTGTACAGCAGGGAATACATTACCTGCAGGAGAAACAGATGCTTGATTATGATAAACAACCTATCAGCACAGAGTCTGTGTGCTGAAGAAATGAATGGTATATTCTGAGGAGATGAGTACTTTTGCATTTCAATGGCAGATGAGTCATTATAGTGAAAAAAAACTATACTAAGGTATGGCAACAGGTGGAGGCACAGCAGGGCAGAATTGTGCATCCTACAATAATATATGGCACATAAAGTACAGTGACTGGAGTGTTAGAGTGTTTAAAATGTGGAAGATATCATAGCCTATGGTGCCCTATAAGTGATTAACATGTAGCAACAGCACTATCAACTCATTCCTGCTTTCCCAAAGTTTCCCTGACTGTGTTAACTGTTGTAACAAATGGAATGCAAGATCAAAGCCTGGGTTCAGTTATAAAAGATATTTCTTCTTTTCCCACAGTTTTGTGACTGTGGAATTAACATATCTAAGTAAGGATGATTTGCAGGAAACCCCCCAGTTTGAAAGAATACATGTTTTTTTTTTTTTCTAGGAAAAAACATATGACTTCTCTTGTTCATACTTTGGTGATTTCAGGGTATGCTTTTTTTAGAACTGAAGGCTTGCCTATCCTTTCATAGTGGAGCCATTTGTCTATGGATTATATAGTGCTGAAAGCACTTAGGAGACTGAGGGTGCCCAGAGAGTATGTAGGACAGGGGGGCACAATGAACTTTACACATTTGGAATGCCTGCATACATATAGCCATTTGAGAAGACACTGCACAGCATCCCATTCAGGGAAATAGTGTTCATAATATTTAGCAGTGTTGTAATACCTACATAAACATAACCATCTGAGAAGACACTGTACAACATCCTATTCAGGGGAATTAGTGTTCATAATGTTTAGCAGTGTTGTAATGCCTGCGTACATATAGCCATTTGAGAAGACACTGAACAACACTCCATTCAGGGAATTAATGTTCATAATGTTTAGCAGTGTTGTAATGCCTGCGTACACATAGCCATTTGAGAGGACACTGAACAACACTCCATTCAGGGAATTAGTGTTCATAATGTTTAGCAGTGTTGTAATGCCTGTGTACATATAGCCATTTGAGAAGACACTGAACAACAATCCATTCAGGGAATTAGTGTTCATAATGTTTAGCAGTGTTGTAATGCCTGTGTACATGTAGCCATTTGAGAAGACACTGCACAACATCCCATTCAGGGAATTAGTGTTCATAATGTTTAGCAGTGTTGCAATGCCTGCGTACATATAACCATTTGAGAAGACACTGTACAACATCCCATTCAGGGAATTAGTTTTCATAATGTTTAGCAGTGTTGTAATGCCTGCGTACATATAACCATTTGAGAAGACACTGCACAACACCCCATTCAGGGAATTAGTGTTCATAATGTTTAGCAGTGTTGTAATGCCTGCGTACATATAACCATTTGAGAAGACACTGAACAAAACTCCATTCAGGGAATTAGTGTTCATAATGTTTAGCAGTGTTGTAATGCCTGCGTACATATAACCATTTGAGAAGACACTGAACAACACTCCATTCAGTGAATTAGTGTTCATAATGTTTAGCAGTGTTGTAATGCCTGCGTACACATAGCCATTTGAGAAGACACTGTACAACATCCCATTCAGGGAATTAGTTTTCATAATGTTTAGCAGTGTTGTAATGCCTGCCTGCATGTAGCTATTTGGGAAGACACTGCACAACATCTCATTCATGGAATTAGTGTTCATAATGTTTAGCACTGTTGTAATGCCTGCATGCATATAGCCATTTGAGAAGACACTGTACAACATCCCAGTCAGGGAATTAGTTTTCATAATGTTTAGCAGTGTTGTAATGCCTACGTGCATGTAGACATTTGAGAAGACACTGTACAACATCTCATTCAGGGAATTAGTGTTCATAGTGTTTAGCAGTGTAGATAGCACTAGTATGCATTACAGAGCAGTTTGATTAGAAATAAAGGAATTGCATTATCATCAGAAATAAAGGAACTGCATTATCATCATAACCCTGGGCTT